>NC_141873.1:117591991-117895022 GCF_056163025.1 Triticum urartu
CATAATATCTGGCCTAGATGCACATAAGTACAATAAAGAACCAATCATGGAGCAGTATACCTTTTGATCGAAGTCAATACCATTTTCATCAGTGCATAGATGGCCATTTGTGGGCATAGGGATTTTGACTCATTTGCAATCTTGCATGCCGAATTTCCTCAGTACATCCTTGAGGTATTTCTCCTGAGATATGAATATGCCATTGCGCTGTTGACGGATCTGAAGACCTAAGAAGAATTTCAATTCTCCCATCATAGACATTTGATGTTCTTCACTCATCATATAGGCAAATTCATCACTGTAACGTTGGTCAGTACAGCCAAAAATGATGTCATCAACATAAATTTGGCACACAAACAGTTCACCATCATAAGATTTAGTGAAAAGAGTTGGGTCAAGTGAACCGGGTCTGAAGCCTTTCTTCATGAGGAATTCCTTCAAAATATCATACCACGCCCGTGGGGCCTGCTTGAGGCCACAGAGGGCCTTATTGAGTCTGAAGACTTTGTCAGGATGCTTTGGATCTTCAAAACCATGGGGTTGAGCAACATATACTTCTTCCTCAACCTTACCATTGAGGAATGCACTTTTCACATCCATTTGATATAAGGTGATATCATGATGGTTAGCATAAGCAAGTAATATGCGAATAGCTTCAAGTCTAGCAACAGGTGCAAAAGTTTCATCGAAATCAATTCCTTCAACCTGGGTGTAGCCTTGAGCTACAAGCCGTGCCTTATTCCTCACCACAAGGCCATTTTCATCTTGCTTGTTGCGGTAGATCCACTTTGTGCCAATGATATTGTGCTTGCTAGGATCTGGACATTTAACCAGTTCCCAGACGTTGTTGAGCTCGGATTGATGTAATTCCTCTTGCATAGCTTGAATCCACTCACGCTCCAGAAATGCTTCATCTACCTTAGTGGGCTCTATGATAGAGACGAAAGCAAAGTGCCCACAAAAATTAGATAAATGTGAAGCTCTTGAGCATGTGAGAGGACCTGGAATGTTGATGTCGCTGATGATTTTCTGAATTTGCACTTCATTTGCAACGCGAGGATGAGCGGGTTGACGTTGAGGAATTTGATCAGCATTTTCTTCAGCACCATTTTCCTTAGGTGCATCAGCATGGCGTTCTTCATGTTCTGGAATGACTTCTTCAGCAAATTCTTCAGTAGGAATGACATCCTCAGTAGCCTTGAACTTAATAGAATCCTCAGGAGGTATTTCATCTATCACAGGAGGTAGGTGCTCTCTTTGCTAACCATTAGTCTCATCGAACTGCACATCTACAGTTTCAACAACCTTGTGATGACAGGCGTTGAAGACTCTGTAGGTGTACGAGTCCTTACCATAACCAAGCATAAAACCTTCATGTGCTTTCGGTGCAAATTTAGAATTGTGACGAGGATCTCTAATCCAACATTTAGCACTGAAGACTTTGAAATAACTCACATTGGGTTTCTTGTCAGTGAGAAGTTCATATGCTGTCTTCTTGAAGAATTTGTGAAGATATACCCTGTTGATGATGTGGCACGCAGTATCAATTGCCTCAGGCCAGAAGCGAGGAGGCGTCTTGTACTCATCAAGCATAGTGCGAGCCATCTCAACAAGAGTCCTATTCTTGCGCTCCACGGCGCCATTTTGCTGAGGAGTATAAGGAGCAAATAACTCATGAGTAATACCAAGTTCATCAAGATAGTCATCAATGCCAGTGTTCTTGAACTCAGTTCCATTATCACTTCTGATGTGCTTGATCTTCACACCAAAGTTGGTTGAAGCCCTCGAGGAAAATCATTTGAAGACTTCCTGCACTTCAGTTTTGTAAGTGATAATATGAACCCATGTATATCGAGAATAATCATCAACAATGACAAAGCCATATAATGATGCAACATTAGTAAATGTGGCATAGTGAGTAGGGACAAAGAGATCCATGTGAAGCAATTCAAATGGTTGAGTAGTAGTCATGATAGTCTTTACTGGATGCTTGGCCTTGGTCATCTTTCCAGCTTCACAGGCTCCGCAAAAGTGATCCTTGAGGAATTTGACATTTTCAATGCCAATGACATGCTTCTTCTTCGCGAGCGTGTGCAGATTCCTCATACAAGCATGACCAAGTCGTCGATGCCATAGCCAGCCTTCTGAAGCTTTTGCAAGTAGACATGTAGCAGGTTGTGGTCCTGTAGAGAAATCAACAATATACAAATCTCCTCTCTTAAAGCCTTCGAAGACTTTGGAATTGTCAGCTTCCATGATCACAACACAATGATACTTGCCAAAGACAACAACCATATCAAGATCACAAAGCATTGAGATAGACATGAGGTTGAACCCTAAGGACTCGACAAGCATGACTTTGTCCATGTGTCGATTCTTTGAGATTGCAACCTTACCTAGACCCAATACCTTGCTTTTGCCTTTGTCAGCATAGGTGATATGCTTCGAATGTGATGGAGATAAAGCAGAGTCCATCAATAAGCTCCTGTCACCAGTTATGTGATTTGTACATCCACTATCGAGGACCCACCCAATGGCTTTGGGTTGATCATCCTGTAGATGAATTAGTGCAACTTATGAACTCATATACTTCATCAGTGAAGAATATGATATCAATTTCATCAGACAATAGAACAGATAAAATAGTATGAGGACGTGAGAAATGAAAATGCATTTGTTCATGAATAGCTTGCGTCCTTTCAAGCATATTCAGGTCTCCATCAAATTCTCCAAACGATTAAGTTTGTCTGGAGACCTGACCCTGTATAAGAGATTCATTCTTTTTTCTTTACCACCCACATATGAAGGGGTGGCAAAGAGTTCATCATTCTGCGAGGTCCATAAGAGAAAGGTGGCATAGATGCCAATCCACTTCGTTTCACATAAGAGGGGTTAGGGTAAGCATAAGAGTAAACAGAGAAATTCTTCGAGGACTTATGAATATAATGATTTGAAGAATAATGCACATATCCATAACCCTTAGATCTTCCCCGCGAAACAGACGGGTTAGCACAATGATGTTCATATGAGGACTTTGATCCTTTTAAGGAATTTGATCCATGTGAGAAGTTTGGTCCATATGAGGACTTGGATCCATATGAAGAATCTAATCTGGGGTTCCTATTCTTCACAGGTGGTGTCATGATGACATTCACCTGAAGATTTTCAAGGCACCTTTTGGGGACCCAGATTTTCTTCATAGGAGGACCGTTCCTGCAGTTAGTGCCAACATATCTAGCAAATACTTCACCATTCTGTGTTTTGAACAGTTTATAATTGGAGTCAAATGACTCATCAGAAGAATATGAAGATTCACATGCAAAGCCAGATAAAGTAGATGGATCCACTGAAGGTCCCTTTGCAGCAACCCATGAGGTTTTGGGATACTGCTCAGGTTTCCAATAGGTCCCATCAGCATTGAGTTTCCTCTCAAAGGCAATACCCTCTTTCCTAGGGTTCCTGTTGAGGATCTGCTTTTTAAGCATGTCAGAAAGAGCCTGATGCCCTTTGAGGCTTTTGTACATGCCTGTCATATACAATTCCTTCAGCCCTGCATCATCAGTGATACTAGCAATGTCCTCAGATGAGGAATTAGTGATAGCAGAGGCAGTTGAAGAATTTGTAGCAATGGAAGTATTTGAGCATTAAGGTGAAGAATTAGTAGTTTCACGTTCAATGCACTTCAAACATGGAGGAACAAATTCATCGTGAGTAGCGCTGATCTGTTGAGAAAGTAATGAATCATGCTCCTTCTGAAGATCTTCATAACTCACTCTTAGCTTCTCAAGATCTTGCTTTCTTTCAAGAAATTCATAAGAAAGCTTCTCATGATCAGATAAGAGAGTGTTATGATGACTTTGAAGATTGTCAAACTTGGACTGAAGTCTCTAAAGATTTTCAGTAAAGATTTTAGTGCGATCCATTTCCTCGCCCAACATATCATCACTTTTATCTAGCATATTTTGAACCTTTTCAAGAGCCTTTTGCAGTTTCACAGCAATCTTAGCAAGTTTAGAATAGATGGGTTTGAGGTTTTCATCGGATTCATCCTCACTAGATTCAGATGAGGGATATTTGAGTACCTTTGAGCCTTTTGCCATGAAGCAATAGGTGGGAGCGTAGTCCTCGTTGTCATCATCAGTAGTGTCAGGGAGGTCCATTTCTTCAGAGTTGAAGATAGACTTGCTGAAGAACACAGTTGCGAGGGCTAGGCTCACCACTCCAGATTCTGACTCCTCACATTCCTCCTCTTCCTCATTTTCTTCAGATTCAGCCTCAGAATCCATTTCCTTGCCAATGAATGCTCGAGCCTTCTTGGAGCTGCTCTTCTTGTGAGATGAGGACCTTGAGGGTCTTGATGACGAGGACTTTGAAGATTTCTTCTTCTTCTTCTTTGAATCATCAGAACTGTGATCCTTGTACTTCTTCTTCTTCTTCGATTCCTTTTCCCACTAAGGACAATCTTGAATGTAGTGTCCAGGTTTTTTGCATTTATGGCAGAGTCTCTTCTTGTAATCATGGGATGAGGAATCTGATCTCAAGTCACCACCTCTTGAGGATTTACCAAAACGACCACGTATTGAGAACTTTTGGAACTTCCTCACGAGCATTGCTAGCTCCTGGCTCAGTTCTTCAAGGTCACCAAGGCTGCTGTCAGAATCTTCAGCATCAGATTCGTATACCGCTTTGGCCTTCAGAGCCCGTGATCTGCCACAACTTGGTCCATAGAGATCTCTCTTCTCAGCAAGCTGGAACTCATGAGTGTTTAGTCTCTCAAGGATATCAGCGGGATCAAGTGACTTATAGTCTCCACGTTCTTGTATCATCAATGCCAAGGTATCAAATGAGGAATCAAGCAATCTTAGCAATTTCTTCACCACCTCATGGTCGGTGATATCAGTGGCACCAAGTGCTTGAAGCTCATTTGAGATGTCAGTGAGGCGATCTGATACGTCTCCAACGTATCTATAATTTTTGATTGCTCCATGCTATATTATCTACTGTTTTGGACATTATTGGTAATATTGTAGCGGTGCTTAGGCGAAGCCCTGCGACGGTAGAGCATCAAGATCGTCACCACACCGTCGTGCTGACGGAACTCTTCCCCGACACTTTGCTGGATCGGAGTCCGGGGATCGTCATCGAGCTGAACGTGTGCTAGAACTCGGAGCTGCCTTAGTTTCGGTGCTTGATCGGTCAGGCCGTGAAGACGTATGACTACATCAACCGCGTTGTGCTAACGCTTCCGCTGTCGGTCTACAAGGGTACGTAGATCACACTCTTCCCTCTCGTTGCGATGCATCACCATGATCTTGCGTGTGCATAGGATTTTTTTTTGAAATTACTACATTCCCCAACAGATTTGTTTTCCAATACTTCTCGTAGGTCCTGCGTGTTACCCCGGGCCTTGGTATTTTTGTTTGACTGGCGACGGGGTGCGGGCTGGACTTCGGGCTGATATGCCACTTTGTCTCGGCCATGAGGTGGCCTGTCAGCCGCATCATACGCTGTTAGTGTAGGCTTTAATGCTTCCTCCTCGAGTTGGGGTAGCAACCTGCGCTTTGGGTAACTTTTGGTTGGGTGCTCGAGTTCGTATTCCTCGGCTCCCAGCACCTCGATCCATCTATCCGCTAGTAGATCTTGATCAGCTTGAAGCTGCTGTTGCTTTTTCTTCAGGCTTTTTGCTGTGGCTATAAGCCGGCACTTGAAGCACTCCCGCTCGACGGGATCCTCGGGCATGATAAATTCTTCGTTGTCGAGGCTCACCTCGTCATCGGAGAGGGGCATGTAATTGTCATCCTCTGATTCTCCGTCTGCCACCTGTTCCTTAGGGCTAGCTTGCCCATCCTCCCGCTCGAAGCCTGGCTGGAGAGGATTGTCTTTGTCTTCGGCACTATCCGCATCATTATTGTCTCTTGTGCCGGTTGATATGTCTCCGTCGTATCTATAATTTTTGATTGTTCCATGCCAATATTCTACAACTTTCATATACTTTTGGCAACTTTTTATACTATTTTTGGGACTAACATATTGATCAAGTGCCCAGTGCCAGTTCCTGTCTGTTGCATGTTTTTGGTTTCGCAGAATATCCATACCAAACGGAGTCCAAACGGGATAAAAACGGACGGAGATACTTTTCGGAATATTTGGAAAATCTGGAAGAAAAATCAACGCGAACCAGTGTCCGAGGTGGGCACGAGGTAGGGGGTGCGCCCCCCCTAGGGCGCGCCCCTGACCCTCATGACCCACCTGTAAGGCGGTTGACGCTCTTCTTTTACCGCAAGAAAGCTAATTTTCGGGGAAAAATCACGGCGAAGGTTTCAGGCCAATCGGAGTTACGGGTCTCCATATATACATGAAACGGTGAAACAGAGCCAGGAGAGAACGCAGAAACAGAGAGAGACAGAGAGACAGATCCAATCTCGGAGGGGCTCTCGCCCCTCCCGTTCCATGGAGGCCATGGACCAGAGGGGAAACCCTTCTCCCATCCAGGGAGGAGGTCAAGGAAGAAGAAGAAGGAGGGGGCTCTCTCCCCCTCGCTTCCGGTGGCACCGGAGTGCCACCGGGGGCCATCATCATCACATCGATCTACACTAACACCTCCGCCATCTTCACCAACATCTCCATCACCTTCCCCCCTTTATCTACAGTGGTCCACTCTCCCGCAACCCACTGTACCCTCTACTTGAACATGGTGCTTTATGCTTCATATTATTATCCAATGATGTGTTGCCATCCTATGATGTCTGAGTAGATTTTTGTTGTCCTATCGGTGGTTGATGAATTGCGATGATTGATTTAATTTGCTTGTGGTTATGTTGCTGTCCTTTGGTGCCCATCATATGACTGCGCGCGTGGATCACACCCTAGGGTTACTTGTATGTTGATAGGACTATGTATTGGAGGGCAAGAGTGACAGAAGCTTCAACCTAGCATAGAAATTGATGCATACAGGATTGAAGGGGGACCAATATATCTTAATGCTATGGTTGGGTTTTACCTTAATGAACATTAGTAGTTGCGGATGCTTGCTAATAGTTTCAATCATAAGTGCATAGAATTCCAAGTCAGGGATGACATGCTAGCAGTGGCCTCTCCCATATAATACTTGCTATAGGTCTAGTAAAGTAGTCAATTGCTTAGGGGCAATTTCGCAACTCCTACCACCACTTTTCCACACTCGCTATATTTACTTTATTGTTTCTTTATCTATACAACCCCTAATTTTTATTCATGTACTCTTTATTATCTTGCAAACCTATCCAACAACACCTACAAAGTACTTCTAGTTTCATACTTGTTCTAGGTAAAGCGAACGTCAAGCATGCGTAGAGTTGTATCGGTGGTCGATAGAACTTGAGGGAATATTTATTCTACCTTTAGCTCCTCATTGGGTTCGACACTCTTACTTATCGAAAACTGTTGCGATCCCCTATACTTGTGGGTTATCAAGACCTTCTTCTGGCGCCGTTGCCGGGGAGCAATAGCGTGGGGTGAATATTCTCGTGTGTGCTTGTTTGCTTTATCACTAAGTAATTTTTATTTGCTATTCCTAGTTGTTCTTTATCTTTAGTTATGGATATGGAACACGAAATACCAAAAAATTAGGTGTACTTGCTACTCATGGAGATGGGGAACCTCCTAAAACCCTCGATGTTGGTTATGCGAAAAATATTATGTACTACTTTAATAATCCTGAGAAAACCCCATTCAATTATCTAATGGGAGTAACGTTGGATCAACGTGAATACTTTAGGGATTACCGCTTGACACAAAAAGGGAAACTATTATGGGATCAAATTCATATATTGAATTGGTATGCTAGGCAACTATGCTTGAGATATGATTATACTTGTTGCTCTAGGATGAAGGATCCACACCTTCCCTTTTCATGCAAAATTAATGATAATAAGACCTTAGCTTCTTATGCTAATGGTATATATGATTACTATGATGTGGAACAAATAGAAGAATTTGTTGCTTTTATGGGTGCTTATGAAGTTGAATCTATGTTTAAAGAGTTTGAAGATTTTGATGATGCTGTTTATAGACCTGAAAATTTAGCTATCCTGAAATATTGTTATGAGAATTATGAATACAATTACGAAATTAATGCGCTTATTAAGAAAGTCTCCGCTGTCCAAGAAGAGACTAATATTTTGCAGGAATCTATGGAAGAAGTTGATGAGACTGTGAGCTCATTGGATGAAAACGATGAGGAGGAGAGCGAAGAACAAAAGGAGGAAGAGCGGATTAGCTACCCGTGCCCACCTTCTAATGAGAGTAACTCTTCAACTCATACATTGTTTAATTCCCCTTCGTGCTTACCGAAGGATGATTGTTATGATCCTGTTGATTCTTTTGAAATATCCCTTTTTGATGATGCTTGTTATGCTTGTGGCCAAGATGCCAATATGAATTATGCTTATGGAGATGAACTTGCTATAGTTCCTTATGTTAAACATGAAATTGTTGCTATTGCACCCACACATGATAGTCCCATTATCTTTTTGAATTCTCCAAACTACACTATATCGGAGAAGTTTGCTCTTATTAAGGAATATATTGATGAGTTGCCTTTTACCATTGCACATGATGATTTTGATGAATATAATATGCATGTGCTTGCTGCTCCTACTTGCAATTATTATGAGAGAGGAACTATATCTCCACCTCTCTATGTTTCCAATATGATAAAATTGCAAGAAACTGTTTATACTATGCATTGGCCTTTACTTTGTGTGCATGAATTGTTCTTTTATGACATGCCGATGCATAGGAAGAGAGTTAGACTTCGTCATTACATGATATATGTTGCTTTGTGCTCACTACTAAATGCCAAATCATTGTTAATTAAAATTGGCTTTGATATACGTTGGGATCCGGGTGGATTCATTACTTGAGCACTATATGCCTAGCTTAATGGCTTTAAAGAAAGCGCTGCCAGGGAGACAACCCGGAAGTTTTAGAGAGTCATTTATTTCTGTTGTGTTCTTTTATAAAGTTTATATATAAAAATAATGTTCCAAGGTTTGCCTTTAGGATGTTTACATTTGCTTGATGGTTTGTACGGTGCAGGACAGAAACTTTGGCTGTAGTGCGCGATTTTACAATTTTAGCTGGGACGTCAAATGGTTCTGATTCTTTTTGCACTGTCTTCCTAAACAAATTGTTTATTTTTACTAATTTTGGTAGATTTTTTAAAGTATCATAAGTATGGTGAATGTTCAGATTATTACAGACTGTTCTGTTTTAGACAGATTCTGTTTTGATGCATAGTTTGCTTGTTTTGATGAAACTATCAATTTATATTAGTGGATTAAGCCATGAAAAAGTTATACTACAGTAGACACAATGCAAAAACAAAATATGAATTGCTTTGCAACAGTACTTAGAGTAGTGATTTGCTTTATTGTACTAACGGATCTTACCGAGTTTTCTGTTGAAGTTTTGTGTGGATGAAGTGTTCGATGATCGAGAAGGTCTCGATGTGAGAAGAAGGAAGAGAGGCAAGAGCTCAAGCTTGGGGATGCCCGAGGCACCCCAAGTAAATATTCAAGGAGACTCAAGTATCTAACCTTGGGGATGCCCCGGAAGGCATCCCCTCTTTCATCAACAAGTATCGGTATGTTTTCGGATTCGTTTCGTTCATGCGATATGTGCAATCTTGGAGCGTCTTTTGCATTTAGTTTTCATTTTTTTTCTTTTATGCACCATGCTGGTATGAGATAGTCCTTGGTTGATTTATAGAATGCTCTTTGCACTTCACTTATATCTTTTGAGTATGGATTTATAGAATGCTTCATGTGCTTCACTTATATCATTTGAAGTTTGGATTGCCTGTTTCTCTTCACATAGAAAACCGCCATTTGTAGAATGCTCTTTTGCCTCACTTATATTTGTTAGAGCACGGGCATATCTTTTGTAGAAAGAATTAAACTCTCTTGCTTCACTTATATCTATTTAGAGAGATGACATGAATTGGTCATTCACATGGTTAGTCATAAAATCTAACATAAAACTTGTAGATCACTGAATATGATATGTTTGATTCCTTGCAATAGTTTTGCGATATAAAGATGGTGATATTAGAGTCATGCTAGTGGGTGGTTGTGAATTGTAGAAATACTTATGTTGAGGTTTGTGATTCCCGTAGCATGCACATATGGTGAACCGTTATGTAACGAAGTTGGACCATGAGGTTTTTATTGATTGTCTTCCTTATGAGTGGCGGTCGGGGACGAGCGATGGTCTTTTCCTACCAATCTATCCCCCTAGGAGCATGCGCATAGTACTTTGTTTCTATGACTAATAGATTTTTGCAATAAGTATGTGAGTTCTCTATGACTAATGTTGAGTCCATGGATTATACGCACTCTCACCCTTCCATCATTGCTAGCCTCTCTAGTACCGTGCAACTTTCGCCGGTACCATAAACCCACCATATACCTTCCTCAAAACAGCCACCATACCTACCTATCATGGCATTTCCATAGCCATTCCGAGATATATTGCCATGCAACTTCCATCATCATCATATACATGACTTGAGCATTCATTGTCATATTGCTTTGCATGATCGTAAGATAGCTAGCATGATGTTTTCATGGCTTGTCCGTTTTTTGATGTCATTGCTACGCTTGATCATTGCACATCCCGGTACACCGCCGGAGGCATTCATATAGAGTCATATCTTTGTTCTAGATATCGAGTTGTAATATTGAGTTGTAAGTAAATAAAAGTGTGATGATCATCATTATTAGAACATTGTCCCATGTGAGGTTATCAAAATAAAAGTGGCCAAAGAAGCCCCCCCCTCCCCCAAAAAAGAGAGAGGCCAAAGAAGCCTACAAAAAAAGAAAAAAAAAGAAAAAAAGAGAGAAAAAGAGAGAAGGGGCAATGTTACTATCCTTTTACCACACTTGTGCTGCAAAGTAGCACCATGTTCTTCATATAGAGAGTCTCTTGAGTTATCACTTTCATATACTAGTGGGAATTTTCATTATAGAACTTGGCTTGTATATTCCAACGCCGGGCTTCCTCAAATGCCCTAGGTCTTCATGAGCAAGCAAGTTGGATGCACACCCACTTAGTTTCAGTTGGAGCTTTCATATACTTATAGCTCTAGTGCATCCGTTGCATGGCAATCCCTACTCACTCACATTGATATCTATTGATGGGCATCTCCATAGCCCGTTGATACGCCTAGTTGATGTGAGACTATCTTCTCCTTTTTGTCTTCTCCACAACCACCATTCTATTCCATCTATAGTGCTATGTCCATGGCTCACGCTCATGTATTGCGTGAAAGTTGAAAAGCTTTGAGAACGTCAAAAGTATGAAACAATTGCTTGGCTTGTCATCGGGGTTGTGCATGATGTGAGTATTTTGTGTGAAGAAGATGGAGCATAGCCAGACTATATGATTTTGTAGGGATAACTTTCTTTGGCCTTGTTATTTTGAAAAGACATGATTGCTTTATTAGTAGGCTTGAAGTATTATTGTTTTTATGTCAAATGATAGACTATTGCTTTGAATCACTCGTATCTTAATATACATGCCATGATTAGATATGTGATCAAGATTATGCTAGGTAGCATTCCACATCAAAAATTATCTTTTTTATCATTTACCTACTCGAGGACGAGCAGGAATTAATCTTGGGGATGCTGATACGTCTCCGTCGTATCTATAATTTTTGATTGTTCCATGCCAATATTCTACAACTTTCATATACTTTTGGCAACTTTTTATACTATTTTTGGGACTAACATATTGATCCAGTGCCCAGTGCCAGTTCCTGTCTGTTGCATGTTTTTGGTTTCGCAGAATATCCATATCAAACAGAGTCCAAACGGGATAAAAACCGATGGAGATACTTTTCAGAATATTTGGAAAATCTGGAAGAAAAATCAACGTGAACCAGTGTCCGAGGTGGGCATGAGGTAGGGGGGGCGCCCCTGACCCTCGTGACCCACCTGTAAGGCGGTTGATGCTCTTCTTTTACCGCAAGAAAGCTAATTTTCGAAAAAAAATCACGGCGAAGGTTTCAGGCCAATCGGAGTTACGGATCTCCATATATACACGAAATGGTGAAACAGAGCCAGGAGAGAACGCAGAAACAGAGAGAGACACAGAGACAGATCCAATCTCGGAGGGGCTCTCGCCCCTCCCGTGCCATGGAGGCCATGGACCAGAGGGGAAACCCTTCTCCCATCTACAGAGGAGGTCAAGGAAGAAGAAGAAGGAGGGGGGCTCTCTCCCCCTCGCTTCCGATGGCACCGGAGTGCCACCGGGGGCCATCATCATCACCGCGATCTACACCAACACCTCGGCCATCTTCACCAACATCTCCATCACCTTCCCCCCTCTATCTACAGCAGTCCACTCTCCCGCAACCCGCTGTACCCTCTACTTGAACATGGTACTTTATGCTTCATATTATTATCCAATGATGTGTTGCCATCCTATGATGTCTGAGTAGATTTTTGTTATCCTATCGGTGGTTGATGAATTGCTATGATTGATTTAATTTGCTTGTGGTTATGTTGCTATCCTTTGGTGCCCATCATATGATTGCCCGCATGGATCACACCCTAGGGTTAGTTGTATGTTAATAGGACTATGTATTGGAGGGCAAGAGTGACAAAAGCTTCAACCTAGCATAGAAATTGATGCATACGGGATTGAAGGGGGACCAATATATCTTAATGCTATGGTTGGGTTTTACCTTAATGAACATTAGTAGTTGCGGATGCTTGCTAATAGTTCCAATCATAAGTGCATAGAATTCTAAGTCAGGGATGACATGCTAGCAGTGGCCTCTCCCACATAATACTTGCTATCGGTCTAGTAAAGTAGTCAATTGCTTAGGGGCAATTTCGCAACTCCTACCACCACTTTTCCACACTCGCTATATTTACTTTATTGTTTCTTTATCTAAACAGCCCCTACTTTTTATTCACGTACTCTTTATTATCTTGCAAACCTATCCAACAACACCTACAAAGTACTTCTAGTTTCATACTTGTTCTAGGTAAAGCGGACGTCAAGCGTGCGTAGAGTTGTATCGGTGGTCGATAGAACTTGAGGGAATATTTATTCTACCTTTAGCTCCTTGTTGGGTTCGACAATCTTACTTATCGAAAACTGTTGCGATCCCCTATACTTGTGGGTTATCACCGGTATCGCTGCTTTTGCTATGGCGGGGCTTAGAGCGGCGCCGATGACGCCGGTGCTTAGATTGCTTCTCGAGGGGATTATCCTCCATTGCCTTGTTGCCATCGCTTTCTTTGGGGGTGTCCACCATGTATATATCATATGATGAGGTGGCTGTCCAGTGCCCTGTGGGCGGTGGTTCATGTTCTTCTGCTGCATCGTCGTCCATACCGTCGATGTTTTCGGAGCCAAAATCAAGCATGTCGGTTAAGTCGTCGATAGTGGCTATTAAGTGGGTGGTGGGTGGGGAATGAATTTCTTCGTCGTCCGCTTCCCACTCAAGCCGGACATAGTTCGGCCAAGGGTCTCTTGATAAGGAGAGAGACCTCAATGAATTTAGCACGTTGCCCAAGGGCGAGTGCTGAAAGATATCCGTGGAGGTAAACTCCATGATCCGTGCCCAATTATATTCGATAGGCACGGACGCAGGCGGTTCGGAGCCTGTGGCCGGGGACGAATCCAAGGGTCCGGCAACACAGGTCTCATAGGAGGAAGTCAATATTCGGCTCTATCGCCGCTAGGTGTGCGGCCTCTGTGGCGGGGTCCATCCACCCATGCTCGGATGGCACGATCTGCTCCAGATTGAGGGCCGGAGTTGCCACAGGTGTGATCTCCCGAACACAGTCCGGCGGCAGAGCTAAGTCATGCTCATCATGACTGTGCGGCACACCTGACATGGGCTCGAATCCGTCGAAGATCAAGTCTCCGCGGATGTCGGTAGTATAGTTCAAGCTTCCAAACCTGACCTGATGGCCAGGGGCGTAGCTCCCGATCTGCTCCAGATGGCCAAGCGAGTTGGCCCGCAGTACGAAGCCGCCGAATATGAAGATCTGTCCGGGGCGAAAAACTTCACCCTAGATCGCATCGTTGCCAATGATCGAAGGAGCCATCAGACCTTATGGTGACGACATAGTGGAACTCTCAATGAAAGCACCAATGTCGGTGTCAAAACCGATGGATCTCGGGTAGGGGGTCCCGAACTGTGCGTCTAAGGCGGATGGTAACAGGAGGCAGGGACACAATGTTTACCCAGGTTCGGGCCCTCTCGATGGAGGTAATACCCTACTTCCTGCTTGATTGATCTTGATGATATGAGTATTACAAGAGTTGATCTACCACGAGATCGTAGAGGCTAAACCCTAGAAGCTAGCCTATGATTATGATTGTTGTTTTTCTACGGACTAAACCCTCCGGTTTATATAGACACCGGAGGGGGCTAGGGTTACACAGAGTCGGTTACAAGGGAGGAGATCTACATATCCGAATTGCTAAGCTTGCCTTCCACGCAATGGAGAGTCCCACCCGGACACGGGACGAAGTCTTCAATCTTGTATCTTCATAATCCAACAGTCCGGCCAAAGGATATAGTCCGGCTGTCCGAGGACCCCCTAATCCAGGACTCCCTCACACCCAGCAGAAACCTTGATCATACCTATGGTCGACATAACTAGAACTCCAGGTGGTTAAACCAAAATCACACAGAACAAGGGAGTACATTGCTCTGATACCAATTGAATGTGCGTTATATCGACTAGAGGGGGGTGAATAGGCGATTTTTATGAATTCTTCACTGAGGAATTTCAGGGTGAGGAAATTCCTGAGTGAAGAACTACTTGCAGCAGAATAAGTACTCAAAAGTAAACATAACAGTGCATGAGCATGGTCTTCGTGATGAAATGAAAACAAGCACATAGTACAGAAAGCGTAAACACAGGATAAGACAGACAGACTGAAGAAATTGAACTGAGGAAATAGAGAAAGTCTTCAGTCAAAGTCTTCAAACAGATATGAACAAGCACACAACACAGAAACAAGGAAATGGAAGGGTTGAGGAAATGGAACTAGGTAGCTTGGTGAAGACAATGATTTGGTAGACCAGTTCCAACTGCTGTGACAGTTGTACGTCTGGTTAGGGCGGCTAGGTATTTAAACCTGAGGACACAAAGTCCCGGACACCCAGTTCTGAACACTCAGTCCAGAACACTCAGTCCTCACCATATTCCCCTTGAGCTAAGGTCACACTGACCTCGCCCAATCACTCATGGTAAGTCTTCAGGTGACTTCCAAACCTTCACAGACTTGGTCACTCCGTGATCCACAATTTCCTCTTGGATGCTCTAGACCATGACGCCTAACCGTCTGGAAGATGCACAGTCTTCAAAGGTAACAAGCATCGGATCCATGCAGGATCAATCTCTTTAGTGATACTCAATCACTTTGGGTTTGTAGGTGTTTGGGTTTGGGTTTTCCTCACTTGATGATTTTCACTCAAAGTCCTCGGAGGATGGGATGCTCTCAAATGACAAGTGTTAGTTTCTCTCGGAGCAGCCAACCAGCTAGTGGTTGTAGGGGGCGGCTATTTATAGCCTAGGGAGCAGCCCGACATAATAAGACATAAATGCCCTTCAATGATATGACCGTTAGGTGGGTAGATATTTTGGGACAGCTGGCGCATAGCACAACAACGGTTGGAATTTTGAGTATAAAATTCCTCAGGGCTATCATGTTCCTCTGTAGGCAATCCACACTGGCGAATTCCTAACTCCCCAATCAGAACAAATTCCTCAGAGACCAGAAGAACTTCGTCTTTGTCACTGAAGAATATGACTGAACTGTATGAGATTTCCAATGGCTTCACTCGAAGGGATTGGTAGGTGTAGGATTTGAGTTGAGCATCACATGGAAAATTTTCCTTAGTATTTCCGCGACCTCCTTTAACAGTACGGTGTTTCCTATGACTCAAGAAAGAGAAAATGAAACTAAGAAAACAAAAGTCTTCATGCTCCATGTTCCTCGAATGAATACCAAGTCTTCAGGATTACACCAATTTCTTCACTTTCAAAGTCTTCAGAAAGTCTTTAGAAATCGAAAGTCTTCAATCGAAGAACTTCATTTTTAGGGGTCGACTTTCTATGTAAATATCAAACTCCTCATAGACTTATAGAACTGTGTACACTCACAAACGCATTAGTCCCTTAACCTATAAGTCTTCAATACACCTGAGGGAGTCCTAGATTAGGGGGTCTCCGGACAGTCGGACTATATCCTTTGGCCGGACTGTTGGACTATGAAGATACAAGATTGAAGACTTCGTCTCGTGTCTGGATAGGACTCTACTTGGCGTGGAAGGCAAGCTAGGCAGTATGGATATGGATATCTCCTCCTTTGTAACCGACCTTGTGTAACCCTAACCCTCTCCGGTGTCTATATAAACCGGAGGGTTTTAGTCCGTAGGACAACATACAATCATACCATAGGCTAGCTTCTAGGGTTTAGCCTTTCCGATCTCGTGGTAGATCAACTCTTGTAATACTCATATCATCAAGAATAAATCAAGCACGACATAGGGTTTTACCTCCATCAAGAAGGCCCAAACCTGGGTAAAACATCGTGTTCCCTGCCTCCCGTTACCATCCGCCTTAGACGCACAATTCGGGACCCCCTACCTGAGATCCGCCGGTTTTGACACCGACATTGGTGCTTTCATTGAGAGTTCCTCTGTGTCGTCACCGTTAGGCTTGATGGCTCCTTCTATCATCGATAGCGATGCAGTCCAGGGTGAGACTTTTCTCCTCGGACAGATCTTTGTGTTCGGCGGCTTCGCACTGCGGGCCAACTTGCTTGGCCATCTAGAGCAGATCGAAAGCTACGGCCCTGGCCATCAAGTCAGGTTTGGAAGCTTAAATTACACGGCCGACATCCGCGGAGACTTGATCTTCGACGGATTCGAGCCCCTGCCTTGTGTGCCACGCGGTCACGATGAGTACGATTTAGCTCTACCATCGGACCATATTCAGGAGATCGCACCGGCAGCCGCTCCAGGCCTCAATTTGGAGCCAATTGCGCCATCCATGGACGGGTGGATAGACCCCGTCACGGAGGCCGTATCCTCAGCGGCGATCGAGCCGAATATCGACCTTACCCTTCACGAGAGCCGTGTTGCCAAACTGCTGGATCCTTCCCCGGCCATGGACTCCGAACCGCCTGCGCCCGTGCCTATCAAATCCGACTGGGCGCCAATCATGGAGTTCACCTCCATGAATATCTTTCAGCACTCGCCCTTCGGTGACATACTGAATTCATTAAAGTCTCTCTCCTTGTTAGGAGAGTCCTGGCCGAACTATGTCCGGCAGGATTGGGATGACGAAGAAATTCGCCGCCCACCCACCACCCACTTAGTAGCCACTGTCGATGACTCAACCGACATGCTCGACTTCGACTCTGAAGACATCGACGGTATGGATGACGATGCAGGAGACGAACAGGAACCACTGCCCACAGGGCACTGGACGCCCACTTCATCACATGACGTATGCATGGTGGACACACCAAAAGAAAACGACGACTAGGAACGGAAGGACGCAACGAAGGGTTGTCCCCTCGAGAAGCAGTCAAAGCGGTGGCGTAAGCGCTGCTCCAAATCCCGCCTCGGCAGAAACAATGATCATATAGACCCAACGTTAGAGCAGGGCGAACCATCGCCAGACCACAGCAACACGGAGAATCAAACCGAACAACCCGACTCTGTCAAAGATAATAGTCCGGACGACATCACACCGGACAGACAGCCGGAGTAACAGAATGCCCATCAAAGGCTTGTTGCCACCGTGAGGAGTCTAAAAAAGCAGAAGCAAAGGCTTAAGGCTGCGCAAGACACACTTAGAATCAGATGGAGTAAAGTACTCAACACAGCAGCGAAGTACGGCGGTAATCGCCCCACCAAGAGCTACCCGAAGTGGAAGTTGCTACCTGAATTCGATGAGGAGGCCTTAGATCCCCCGCAACCAAAAATTAAAATGGCCATCTGGCCGGATAGACGACCTCACGGCCAACATAGAGCGGCAAACAACGCCGCACATAAGCCAATACGCGATCCACGCGAGGGCTCGCATCGAAAGGACGGTGCAACCAGATCCATCTATGGACCACGCAAGCGCGCTCCAGCATACGATGCAACATAACAAACATCCGAACAACGCGGTACACCCAGATACAGGGGTGCCGCACACCCCTATGTTTCACCAACGAGGTGCTGGACCATGAATTTCCAGAGGGATTCAAACCCGTAAACATAGAGGCATACGACGGAACAACATGTTGGGGAACGTAGCAGAAATTCAAAATTTTCTACGCATCACCAAGATCAATCTATGGAGTAATCTAGCAACGAGGGAAGGAGAGTGCATCTACATACCCTTGTAGATCGCTAAGCGGAAGCGTTCAAGTGAACGGGTTGATGGAGTCATACTCATCGTGATCCAAATCACCGATGATCCTAGTGCCGAACGGACAGCACCTCCGTGTTCAACACACGTACAGCCCGGTGACGTCTCCTACGCCTTGATCCAGCAAGGGGAGAAGGAGAGGGTGGGAAGACTCCATCCAGCAGTAGCACAACGACGTGGTGGTGGTGGAGGAGCGCGGGACTCTAGCAGAGCTTCGCCAAGCACTATGAGAGACGAGGAGGGAGAGGGGTAGGGCTGTGCCAACAGGGAGAGCAAATCACATGTGTTGGGCAGCCCCAAACCTCAAGTATATATAGGGGAAGGGGAGGGGCTGCGCCCCCACCTAGGGTTCCCTCCCTAGGGGTGGCGGCAGCCCCCAGATCCCATCTGGGAGGCGGCCAAGGGGGAGAGGGGGAGGCGCACCTAGGGTGGGCCTTAGGGCCCATCTGCCCTAGGGTTTGCCCCCTTCCCCTATTGGAGGCGCCTTGGGCCTTGGTGGGAGGCGCCCTAGCCCACATAGGGGCTGGTCCCTTCCCACTATTGGCCCATGTAGGCCTCCGGGGCTGGTGGCCCCACCTGGTGGACCCTCGGACCCCTCCGGTGGTCCCGGTACACTACCAGTGATGCCCGGAACACTTCCGGTGGCCAAAACCATACTTCATATATATCAATCTTTACCTCCGGGCCATTCCGGAACTCCTCATGATGTCCGGGATCTCATCCGGGACTCCGAACAACATTCGGTAACCGCGTACATACTTTCCCTATAACCCTAGTGTCATCGAACCTTAAGTGTGGACCCTCTGGGTTTGGGAAACATGCAGACATGACCGAGACACCTCTCCGGTCAATAACCAACAGCTGGATCTGGATACCCATGTTGGCTCCCACATGATCCACGATGATCTCATTGGATGAACCACGATGTCAAGGACTTAATCAATCCCGTATACAATTCCCTTTGTCTAGCGGTACGATACTTGCCCGAGATTCGATCGTCGGTATCCCGATACCTTGTTCAATCTCGTTACCGGCAAGTCTCTTTACTCGTTCCGTAACACATCATCCTGTGATCAACTCCTTGATCACATTGTGCACATTATGATGATGTCCTACCGAGTGGGCCCAGAGATACCTCTCCGTTTACACGGAGTGACAAATCCCAGTCTCGATTCGTGCCAACCCAACAGACACTTTCAGAGATACCTGTAGTGTACCTTTATAGCCACCCAGTTACGTTGTGACGTTTGGCACACCCAAAGCACTCCTACGGTATTCGGGAGTTGCACAATCTCATGGTCTAAGGAAATGATACTTGACATTAGAAAAGCTTTAGCATATGAACTACATGATCTTGTGCTAGGCTTAGGATTGGGTCTTTTCCATCACATCATTCTCCTAATGATGTGATCCCATTATCAACGACATCCAATGTCCATGGTCAGGAAACTGTAACCATCTATTGATCAACGAGGTAGTCAACTAGAGGCTAACTAGGGACATGGTGTTGTCTATGTATCCACACATGTATCTGAGTTTCCTATCAATACAATTCTAGCATGGATAATAAACGATTATCATGAACAAGGAAATATAATAATAACCAATTTATTATTGCCTCCAGGGCATATTTCCAACAGTCTCCCACTTGCACTAGAGTCAATAATCCAGTTCACATCGATATGTGATTAACACTCAAGGTCACATCCCCATGTGACTAACACCCAAAGAGTTCTGGGTTCGATCATGTTATGCTTGTGAGAGAGGTTTCAGTCAACAGGTCTGCAACATTCAGATCCGTATGTACTTCACAAATTTCTATGTCATCTTGTAGATGCAACTACTACGCTACATTTGGAGCCATTTCAAATAACTGTTCTACTTGGAGCTATTCTATATTGTTGCTCCATTATACGTATCCGGTATCTCTACTCAGAGCTATCCGGATAGGTGTTAAGCTTGCATCGACGTAACTCTTTACGTCGAACTCTTTATCACCCCCATAACCGAGAAACATATCCTTATTCCTCTAAGGATAATTTAGACCGCTATCTGGTGATCTACTCCTAGATTACCTTTGTACCCTCTTGCCATATATGTGGCAAGGCACACATCAGGTGCGGTACTCAGCATGGCATACCATATAGAGCCTATGACAAAAGCATAGGGGACGACCTTCGTCCTTCCTCTTTCTTCTGCCGTGGTCGAGCTTTAAGTCTTAACTTCATACCTTACAACTCAGGCAAGAACTCCTTCTTTGACTGATCCATCTTGAACACCTTCAAGATCATGTCAAGGTATGTGCTCATTTGAAAGTACCATTAAGAGTTTTGATCTATCCTTATAGATCTTGATGCTCAATGTTCAAGTAGCTTAATCCAGGCTTTCCATTGAAAAACACTTTCCAAATAACCCTATATGCTTTCCAGAAATTCTACGTCATTTCTGATCAACAATATGTCAACAACATATATTCATCAGAAATTCTATAGTGCTCCCACTCACTTCTTTGGAAATACAAGTTTCTCATAAACTTTGTATACACCCAAAATCTTTGATCATCTCATCAAAGCATACATTCCAACTCCGAGATGCTTACTCCAGTCCTTAGAAGGATTGCTGGAGCTTTGCATACTTGTTAGCATCTTTCAGGATTGACAAAACCTTCCGGTTGTATCACATACAACCTTTCCTCAAGAAAATCGTCGAGGAAACAATGTTTTGACATCCTATCTGCAAGATTTCATAAATAATGCAGTAATCGCTAATATAATTCCAACAGACTCTTAGCATCGCTACGAGTGAGAAAGTCTCATCGTAGTCAACTCCTTGAACTTGTCGGAAAACATCTTAACGACAAGTCGAGCTTTCTTAATGGTGATACTTACCATCATTGTCCATCTTCCTTTTAAAATCCATATGTACCTAACAGCCTTACGACCATCAAGTAGTTCTTCCAAAGTCTACACTTTGTTTTCATATATGGATCCTCTCTCGGATTATATGGCCTCGAGCCATTTTGGAATCCAGGCCCACCATCGCTTCTCCATAGCTCGTAGGTTTCATTGTTGTCTAGCAACATGACTTCCAAGACAAGATTACGTACCACTCTGAAGTAGTACGCATCCTTGTCATCCCACGAGGTTTGGTAGTGACTTGATCTGAAGTTTCATGATCACTATCATAAGCTTCCACTTCAATTGGTGTAGGTGCCACAGGAACAACTCCCTGTGCCCTGCCACACACTAGTTGAAGAGACGGTTCAATAACCTCATCAAGTCTCCACCATCCTCCCACTCAGTTCTTTCGAGAGAAACTTTTCCTCGGGAAAGGACCCGATTCTAGAAACAACCCCTTATTGCTTTCGGATCTGAGACAGGAGGTACACCCAACTGTTTTGGGTGTCCTATGAAGATGCATTTATCCGCTTTGGGTTCGAGCTTGTCAGCCTGAAACTTTTTCACATAAGCGTCGCAGCCCCAAACCTTTTAACAAATGACAACTTAGGTTTCTCTAAACCATAGTTCATACGGTGTCATCTCATCGGAATTACGTGGTGCCCTATTTAAAGTGAATTTGGTTGTCTCTAATGCCTAACCCATAAACTATCATGGTAATTCGATAAGAGACATCATGGAATGCATCATATCCAATAGGGTGCAGTTATGATGTTCGGACACACCATCACACTATGGTGTTCGAGGCTGTATTAGTTGTGAAACAATTTCCACAATGTCTTAATTCTGTGCGAAACTCGTAATTCAGATATTCATCTCTATGATCATATCATAGATATTTTATCCTCTTGTCACGATGATCTTTCAACTTCACCCTGAAATTACTTGAACCTTTCAATAATTCAGACTCGTGATTCATCAATTAAATGTACTCAACATCTACTCAAATCATCTGTGAAGTAAGAACATAACGATATCCACTACACGCCTCAGCACTCATTGGACTGCACACATCAAAATGTATTACTTCCAACAAGTTGCTTTCTAGTTCCATTTTAATGAAAACGAGGCTTTCAGTCATCTTACCCATGTGGTATGATTTGCATGTCTCAAGTGATTCAAAATCAAGTGAGTCCAAACGGTCCATTTGCATGGAGTTTCTTCATGCATATACACCAATAGACATGGTTCGCATGTCTCAAACTTTTCAAAACAGTGAGCCCAAAGATCCATCAACATGGAGCTTCTACATGCGTTTTATACCGATATGACTTACGTGGCAGTGCCACAAGTAGGTGGTACTATCATTACTATCTTATATCTTTTGGCATGAACATGTGTATCACTACGATCGAGATTCAATAAACCATTCGTTTTAGGTGCAAGACCATTGAAGGTATTATTCAAATAAACAGAGTAACCATTATTCTCCTTAAATGAATAACCGTATTGCAATAGACATAATCCAATCATGTCTATGCTCAACGCAAACACCAATCTCGATGGTAGAGGGAGCGTGCGATGCTTGATCACATCAAGCTTGGGAAAAACTTCCAACACATATCGCCAGCTCACCTTTAGCTAGTCTCCGTTTACTCCGCAGCCTTTTATTTCGAGTTTACTAACACTTAGCAACCGAACCAGTATCTAATTCCATGGTGCTACTAGGAGTACTAGTAAAGTACACATTAACACAATGTATATCCAATATACTTCTATCGACCTTGCCAGCCTTCTCATCTACCAAGTATCTAGGGTAATTCTGCTCCAGTGGCTGTTCCCCTTATTACAGAAGCACTTAGTCTCGGGTTTGGGTTCAACCTTGGGTTTCTTCACTAGAGCAACAGCTGATTTGCCGTTTCATGAAGTATCCCTTCTTGCCCTTGCCCTTCTTGAAACTAGTGGTTTCACCAACCATCAACAATTGATGCTCCTTCTTGATTTCTACTTTCGCGGTGTCAAACATCGCGGATATCTCAAGGATCATCATATATGTCCCTGATATATCATAGTTCATCACGAAGCTCAAGCAGCTTGGTGGTAATGACTTCGGAGAAACATCACTATCTCATCTGGAAGATCAACTCCCACTCGATTCAAATGATTGTTGTACTCAAACAATCTGAGCACAAGCTCAACAATTGAGCTTTTCTCCCTTAGTTTGCAGGCTAAGAAAATCGTCGGAGGTCTTATACCTCTTGACGTGGGCACGAGCCTGAAATCCCAATTTCAGCCCTCGAAACATCTCATATGTTTCGCGACGTTTCAAAACGTCTTCGGTGCCTCAACTCTAAACCGTTTAACTGAACTATCACGTAGTTATCAAAATGTGCATGTCAGATGTTCGCAACATCCACAGACGACGTTCGAGGTTCAGCACACTGAGCGGTGCATTAAGGACATAAGCCTTCTATGAAGCAATGAGGACAATCCTCAGTTTACGGACCTAGTCCGCATAATTGCTACTATCAACTTTCAACTAAATTTTCTCTAGGAACATATCTAAACAGTAGAACTAAAGCGCGAGCCACGACATAATTTGCGAAGACCTTTTGACTATGTCAGGATAATTAAGTTCATCTTATGAACTCCCACTCAGATAGACATCCCTCTAGTCATCTAAGTGATTACATGATCCGAGTCAACTAGGCCGTGTCCGATCATCACGTGAGATGGACTAGTCATCATCGGTGAACATCTTCATGTTGATCGTATCTACCATACGACTCATGCTCGACCTTTCGGTCCTCCATGTTCCGAGGCCATGTCTGTACATGCTAGGCTCGTCAAGTCAACCTCAGTGTTTCACATGTGTCCCGAGGCCATGTCTGTACATGCTAGGCTCGTCAACACCCGTTGTATTCGAACATTAGAATCTATCACACCCGATCATCACGTGGTGCTTTGAAACAACGAACCTTCGCAACGGTGCACAGTTCGGGGGAACACTTTCTTGAAATTTTAATGAGGGATCATCTTATTTACTACCGTCGTTCTAAGCAAATAAGATGTAAAACATGATAAACATCACATGCAATCAAATAGTGACATGATATGGCCAATATCATTTTGCTCCTCTTGATCTCCATCTTCGGGGCTCCATGATCATTGTTGTCACCGGCATGACACCATGATCTCCATCATCATGATCTCCATCATCATGTCTTCTTGAAGTTGTCTCATCATCTATTACTTCTACTACTATGGCTAACGCTTTAGCAATACAGTAAAGTAATTACATGACGTTTATGTTGACACACAGGTCATAAATAAATTAAGACAACTCCTATGGCTCCTGCCGGTTGTCATACTCATCGACATGCAAGTCGTGATTCCTATTACAAGAACATGATCAATCTCATACATCACATATATCATTCATCACATCCTTTTGGCTATATCACATCACAAGGCATATGCTGCAAAAACAAGTTAGACGTCCTCTAATTGTTGTTGCAAGTTTTTACGTGGCTGCTATAGGTTGCTAGCAAGAACGTTTCTTACCTACGCCAAAACCACAACGTGAATTGCCAATTTCTATTTACCCTTCATAAGGACCCTGTTCATCGAATCCGATCCGACTAAAGTGGGAGAGACAGACACCCGCCAGCCACCTTATGCAACTAGTGCATGTCAGTCGGTGGAACCGGTCTCACGTAAGCGTACGTGTAAGGTTGGTCCAGGCCGCTTCATCCCATGATGCCACCGAATCAAGATAAGACTAGTAAAGGCAAGATAATTGACAATATCGACGCCCACAACTACTTTGTGTTCTACTCTTGCATAGTAACTACGCATAGACCTAGCTCATGATGCCACTGTTGGGGAACGTAGCAGAAATTCAAAATTTTCTACGCATCACCAAGATCAATCTATGGAGTAATCTAGCAACGAGGGAAGGAGAGTGCATCTACATACCCTTGTAGATCGCTAAGCGGAAGCGTTCAAGTGAACGGGTTGATGGAGTCGTACTCGTCGTGATCCAAATCACCGATGATCCTAGTGCCGAACGGACGACACCTCCGTGTTCAACACACGTACAGCCCGGTGACGTCTCCTACGCCTTGATCCAGCAAGGGGAGAAGGAGAGGTTGGGAAGACTCCATCCAGCAGCAGCACGACGGCGTGGTGGTGGTGGAGGAGCGCGGGACTCCAGCAGGGCTTCGCCAAGCACTACGAGAGACGAGGAGGGAGAGGGGTAGGGCTGCGCCAACAGGGAGAGCAAATTACATGTGTTGGGCAGCCCCAAACCTCAAGTATATATAGGGGAAGGGGAGGGGCTGCGCCCCCACCTAGGGTTCCCTCCCTAGGGGTGGCGGCAGCCCCCAGATCCCATCTGGGAGGCGGCCAAGGGGGAGAGGGGGAGGCGCACCTAGGGTGGGCCTTAGGGCCCATCTGCCCTAGGGTTTGCCCCCTTCCCCTATTGGAGGCGCCTTGGGCCTTGGTGGGAGGCGCCCTAGCCCACCTAGGGGCTGGTCCCTTCCCACTATTGGCCCATGTAGGCCTCCGGGGCTGGTGGCCCCACCTGGTGGACCCCCGAACCCCTCCGGTGGTCCCGGTACACTACCGGTGATGCCCGGAACACTTCCGGTGGCCAAAACCATACTTCCTATATATCAATCTTTACCTCCGGACCATTCCGGAACTCCTCGTGACGTCCGGGATCTCATCCGGGACTCCGAACAACATTCGGTAACCGCGTACATACTTTCCCTATAACCCTAGCGTCATCGAACCTTAAGTGTGTAGACCCTACGGGTTCGGGAAACATGCAGACATGACCGAGACACCTCTCCGGTCAATAACCAACAGCGGGATCTGGATACCCATGTTGGCTCCCACATGCTCCACGATGATCTCATCGGATGAACCACGATGTCATGGACTTAATCAATCCCGTATACAATTCCCTTTGTCTAGCGGTACGATACTTGCCCGAGATTCGATCGTTGGTATCCCAATACCTTGTTCAATCTCGTTACCGGCAAGTCTCTTTACTCGTTCCATAACACATCATTCCGTGATCAACTCCTTGATCACATTGTGCACATTATGATGATGTCCTACCGAGTGGGCCCAGAGATACCCCTCCATTTACACGGAGTGACAAATCCCAGTCTCGATTCGTGCCAACCCAACAGACACTTTCGGAGATACCTGTAGTGTACCTTTATAGCCACCCAGTTACGTTGTGACGTTTGGCACACCCAAAGCACTCCTACGGTATCCGGGAGTTGCACAATCTCATGGTCTAAGGAAATGATACTTGACATTAGAAAAGCTTTAGCATACGAACTACATGATCTTGTGCTAGGCTTAGGATTGGGTCTTGTCCATCACATCATTCTCCTAATGATGTGATCCCGTTATCAACGACATCCAATGTCCATGGTCAGGAAACTGTAACCATCTATTGATCAACGAGCTAGTCAACTAGAGGCTTACTAGGGACATGGTGTTGTCTATGTATCCACACATGTATCTGAGTTTCCTATCAATACAATTCTAGCATGGATAATAAACGATTATCATGAACAAGGAAATATAATAATAACCAATTTATTATTGCCTCTAGGGCATATTTCCAACACAACAAACCCTGGGGTCTGGATTGAGGACTATATCCTCCATATCCATATGGCTCGAGGAGATGATCTCCATGCCGTTAAGTATTTACCCCTCAAACTCAAAGGGCCAGCTCGGCACTGGCTTAAAAGCCTCCCCGAAAGCTCCATTGGAAGTTGGGAAGAGCTCGAAGACGCTTTTCGGGAAAATTTTCAAGGGACTTATGTCCGATCTCCGGATGCGGACGATTTGAGTCATATAACTCAACCGCCCGGAGAGTCAGCCCGAAAGCATTGGAACAGGTTTCTTACTAAAAAGAACCAAATAGTCGACTGTCCGGATGCCGAAGCCTTGGCAGCTTTTAAGCACAGTGTCCGAGACGAATGGCTTGCCAAACACCTCGGCCAAGAAAAGCCGAGAACAATGGCAGCATTAACAAGCCTCATGACCCGCTTTTGCGCTGGCGAGGACAGCTGGCTAGCCCGATGCAGCACCAGCGACCCAAGTACATCCAAAGTTAGAGATGGAAATGGGAAATCACGACGCAGCAAAAATAATAAGCGCCGAAATAAAGAAGACACCCCGAAGAGCATGGCGGTAAACGCCAGATTCAGAAGCTCTCGGCCAGGTCAGGAAAAGCTGTCCTCTAAAGGCGCCAGAGATGAACTATCCTGCCTAAACAAAATTCTGGACCAAATATGTCAGATCCATAGCACCCCCGATAAACCTGCAAATCATACCCACAGAGAATGTTGGGTCTTCAAGCAGTCCGGCAAGCTCAACACCGAACACAAGGGGCAGGATACACCAAGCGAAGACGAGGATGAGCCTCGCAAGCAAAGCAATGGGGAATAGAAGAAATTTCCACCAGAAGTCAAAACAGTAAATGTGTTACACATGATAAAGGGGAGAAACAAAGCGGCACTCCCAGATAAATATGCCCAAGGGCCTATCACCGCGGAGTTCTGCCACTGGCCGTCTCAACCGATCACCTTCGACCATCAGGATTACTCGGCAAGTATCCGGCGCGCAGGATGGGCTGCCTTGGTATTAGATCCAATAATTGACGGATACCACTTCACACGAGTCCTGATGGACGGTGGTAGCAGTCTAAACCTGATATATCAGGACACAATCCGCAAAATGGGGATAGACCCAACGAAAATTTGCCACAACAATACTACCTTTAAAGGAGTAACGCCAGGCCCAGGGGCTCATTTCACGGGCTCCCTACTACTAGAGGTTATATTCAGCTTCCCCGATAACTTCCGTAGCAAAAATTTAACCTTCCACATTGCGCCATTCCAAAGTGGCTATCAAGCACTACTTGGACGCAAAGCTTTCGCTCGCTTTAATGCAATACCGCATTACGCTTCCCTCACTCTTAAGATGCCCGGTCCACGTGGCATCATTATAGTAAATGGAAATATTGAGCGATCCCTGCGCGCTGAAGAGAGTGCGGCGGCCTTGGCAGCCGCACACTAAAACGGCCTCACCAACTAAAGCATTCGATAGGTCGTCAAGACCACGGACACGGTCAGACGAGTCCGGTGCAGCTATATGTAATTCATACAGGTTTGATGGCCACACCCCTATTACAAATACAAGGGGCTCAACGCGCGCAGACAAGTGGCAATTTTTACTCTTCTTGAATTGTACATGGTTTCTTTAAACCTACCTTTTTGCACGACAACTTTTCACCTAAGTTCCTCTCTTTTACAGATGACCATCGTGCTACACCCGTCCAGGATACGACACAACGGAGACATAGGCACAGACGTGTAGCAGGGACCCGTTCCAAGGATTCTTTTTAGATTAAGACCCTGCGTCAACCTTTTTTTACTGTCTCTTGTTGATACACATCCCTCAGATTCTCAATACTATTGAGAAGGATGCTGATGTCTTGGCATGTGGCCACGTCAGAATAATGCATGTACCTGGACACCAAGGGCTTCTCACAAAGGGCACTGTTTAGGCCCGATTTACACCATAAAGACCGAATACCTTAGGGAGTGTTCGGCATCGCGAGTTTGGCCTTATATGCATCAGCTCCGAATCATGTCTTTGGTCAAATGTTGGGTTTGCCTGGCTCCTGTGTTTTGCTGCCTTACGTTTCGCTCTATCGGCTAAGGCGGCACCAAGAGAACTACTGCGATTGTGCCCCGGTTCATCCGGACGAGCACCTCAGTAGAGAAAGCCAAAAACTGACTGTCATGATATAGCGTGAGACTGGGCAACCACTCGATGACCTATCGGAATTTTAGAATTCCTCCGCCTTAACGAAGGGCCGTTTCCCGGCCAGGCATGTACGCACCCCGAATTCGGGAGAGTGCGGAGCCACCAGGGGCTATATAGTAGCCCCACCGTCAAACTCCTATGGCTAAGTGAAAGTGTTAAAGCATTATAGTCCGGTTGCCTCGTTCACTGCGCTATCACCTCCTTAATAGGACCAAGACGTTGGATTAAGTGTGAACACGTGTCTTCTGCGAACACCTCCGCATTATATGCCTGGGGGTTGAAGCCGACGACCGCAATCTTTCAGGTTATATACATATATACATAAACGGCCGCACAGGAGGCATCATATTACTTTCAGGCAAAAGTATAAATACAACCTTAATAAATTTCATAAACATTGTTTTTACAATGGGAATACATGTCACTCAAACATAATATTCTTCAAGCATTGGGTCTCTATCAAACGAGCACCCTCGAGAACTTCTTCGAAATAGTGCTCGGCAGCCACTCGGCCTATGACCGAACCCTGTGCCACAACAGTAGTGGCATCCATCTCCGCCAAGTATGCTTTGACACGGGCAAGGGCCATCTGCAAGCCTTCTATGCATGCCGACCTCTTCATCGCATTAATACGCGACACCGCACCAAGGAACTGCTGCACCATGCTGAAATAGCTGTTCGGCTTCGGCCTTTCCGGCGACAGATGATCTACGACGGACCGCATGGCGAGTCCGAACAATCTATTGAGTTCGGCCCATTCGGCAAGCTGATCAGTCAATGGGAGTGGACGCTCTGGAACGTTGAATTGCGACCAGAGCAGCTTGTCCACTTCATGATCCGTCTGATCTCGGAAGTATTCGGCCGCATCGACAGCGCTCGCCGCCAAGTCCAGATATGCGTTTGCCGAACTCCACAGCCGATCCAGAGGGGCATACCGCGGATCTCTGAACTTCCTCCGCAGCATAAAAGGCTTTCCAGCCACAATATCCCTGGCTTCACGCAGCTCTTCCTTCCTTGCTCTCATTGCAGAGCGGGTGTCTTTGGTCGCCATCGTGGCATTTTCCAGGTCCATCGCCTTCTCCCGGTTTTCTTCTTCAAGAAGCTGGCAGCAGTCGGCAGTGTCTTTCAACTTTACAGTCATCTTGGCCATTTTTCTTTGGTCTCGCTATGCGCGGCCTTCTCGGCTCTTAACTCTCCGGTCGCCTTCAAAGCGACCGCATTATTACTCCTTGCTTGCTCCTTGGCTCGGGCAAGCTCTGCCCGAAGGGTCTCCATGATGGCAGCTCCATCTGCAGTCACAACATATTAAAGATACTAGCATCACGCTGCTCTTACTATGTGACATTCACCAGAAAAATCACCTACCTATGCCTCGTCAAGCCGCTTGTTAACAAGCTCAATGTCGTTGTCCGCCGCATCCAGTTGTTGCTTTAGTTCGGCAAACCCATAAGTCCGGCTAGCCACCGGAGCTTCAACCACCTGCACATGAAGGCGGTCTGGTTATTACCTGGGACTACGATCCTCTGTTTGCCGCTGTTCTTGATGACAACCAGAGTCTCAGGGGCTACTATCTACACAAGGCACACCTAAAAATGTGCAGTACTATCACAAATGTATATCATTTCACGTACCTCAAAACCCGTCAGTAGACTCATAAAGGCTTCATGCAACCCGCTTTCGGCGGACGGAATCCTTTCAATCACCGTACCCATCAATGTACGGTGTTCTTCTGAGATACTCGCTCGCTCTAGCAGATCCCTCAGTGCGTCCGACCGCATACCAGATGGTGCCAATTCTTTTGGTTGCTCTCTTCAAGAGCCGGACACTGGGGACTTCGGGCGACCATAGGATTATCTTCTGGCCTCACCTGATCCGGCGAGGCCCTCCATGACGACACTTCAAGGTCGCCCGCTTCTTGAGCAGGGGAGTCCGGTGGAGGCGTTTCGCTCTCCATCATCTCCGAAAGAAGATCCCCCGAAGACGAGCTCTGCTGAGAAGGGCTAAGATCCGAACTGCAAGATAAATGCTTCGGTTATTTTCCTCAGAGGTAAGGTAGTATATCTTCACTATTAAAGTACTTTTTGATTACTTACAGCTCATTAGAGGGATGATCTCCGCGCGGACTTTGTGCGGCAGGAGCACCCTCCAAGGCAGGACCCTCTGGTGGAGATTTCTTCTCCCGTTTGGAAACCTTGGTTTCCGGATCTTCAGAGGTAGTCCTCTTCCTTCCCCGGGGTGAGAGAATGTCAGATTCCTCCCCTTGGTTATCCTCCCTCATGGAGGCGCTCGTTCCCTTGGTCGGAATAGGTAGCGGTGGAGGCCCGCTTTCGCCCTCTTTATTCCCCCCTTCATCTTCCTTTGAGGGCACCAGGCAAGGTGCTGGCTCGAGCATCTTCTCCAACACCGGATTGTCCAAGCCTTCAGGAAGGGGGGCCAAACACTGGATCATCTTCGCCTTTGTTATCCAGTCCTGGTCAAAGAGCGATTCTTCAGAATGATGTTATGATAAATAAAAGACAGTGTGTTCGTCTAGAGGATTACTTACTTGGGCCGCAGTGCGGTTGCTGCTCAGGCCCACGTCCTTGGTGGTGTCCGGACACTTTATTTGGGGTCCGAAGAACGATTTGTACATCTCCTCATGCGTTAGGCCGAGGAAATTCTGAATAGTACGCGATCCTTCTGGGTTGAACTCCCACATGCGGAGGGGCCGGCATTTGCAAGGCTGGACTTGACAAACCAGCATGACTTGCACTACCATAACCAAACTAAAATCTCCTTCGAAGAGATCTTGAATGCGGCTCTGAAGTATAGGCACGTCCTTGGCTAGACCCCAGCTCAGCCCTCTGCTAATCCATGACATCAGTTGTGGTGGAGGGCCCGAGCGGAAAGCAGGGGCAGCCACCCACTTGGCACTTCTGGGAGCTGTGATGTAAAACCACTCCCGTTGCCATAATCCGGACACCTCTGGAAAGGAACCCTTTGGCCATGGAGCTCCAGCGATCTTTCTTATTAATGCGCCTCCGCACGCTACATGCTGCCCCTCGACCATCTTCGGCTTCACGTCAAAGGTCTTGAGCCACAGGACGAAGTGAGGGGTAATGTGGAGGAAGGCCTCACAAACGACAATAAATGCCGAGATGTGGAGAAAGGAGTCCGGGGCTAGATCATGGAAATCTAGCCCGTAATAGAACATCAAACCCCTAACAAAGGGATCAAGAGTGAGGCCTAGACCTCGGAGGAAGTGGGAGATGAACACAACGTTCTCGTTGTGTTCGGGAGTAGGGACGACCTGCCCTCGGGCAGGCAGCCGATGCGAAACCTTGGCGGTCAGGTATCTAGCCTCCCTCAACTTCTTGATATCCTCTTCCGTAACGGAGGAGGGCATCCACCGGCCTTGAAGGCTAGATCCGGACATGATTGAAGGTTCGAAGCACCTGACCTGGGCTTTGTGTGTTAGAACTCGAGGCGGGGGAAGGATTCAATTGAGCACGGGAGGGAAAAAAAAGTAAAAGCCTTGTCCCTTTATAAAGAGGGTGAATATCAAGCGTCCTGCTAGTGGCCGTTTGGGACTTGCCTAAAATCTAGGAGTCCTAGGCACGGTTTGGTTACCCACGACCGTATTGATGAGAATCCCGTAATTAGGGGAACACGATCTCTGCTTTGACAAGACGTGTCAACAAACCGCCTCGCGTTATGTGTGGAGCTGGTTGAAGAAAAACGGTTCGAATAATCACCGAGCCATGGCCTGATGTCATGTTGCCAAAGCGTGTCAGCAGATTAAGATTTGTGGAAATATTATTCTCTCTACGGTGGTATGTGGAATTTATTTTGCAGGGTCAGACACTATCCTTGTATTCAAATTCTTCCGTGGTGTATTCGGAGGAAGAACCCGCCTTGCAATGCCGAAGACAATACTGCGCGCCGTACTCGACGTCATTGAAGCCTGGTTCAGGGGCTACTGAGGGAGTCCTGGATTAGGGAGTCTCCGGATAGCCGGACTATATCCTTTGGCCGGACTGTTGGACTATGAAGATATAAGATTGAAGACTTCGTCTTGTGTCCGGATGGGACTCTACTTGGCGTGGAAGGCAAGCTAGGCAGTACGGATATGGATATCTCCTCCTTTGTAACCGACCTTGTGTAACCCTAACCCTCTCCGGTGTCTATATAAACCGGAGGGTTTTAGTCCGTAGGACAACATACAATCATACCATAGGCTAGCTTCTAGGGTTTAGCCTCTCCGATCTCGTGGTAGATCAACTCTTGTAATACTCATATCATCAAGAATAAATCAAGCACGACGTAGGGTTTTACCTCCATCAAGAGGGCCCAAACCTGGGTAAAACATCGTGTTCCCTGCCTCCTGTTACCATCCGCGTTAGACGCACAGTTCGGGACCCCCTACCCGAGATCCGACGGTTTTTTTTGGAAATATGCCCTAGAGGCAATAATAAATTGGTTATTATTATATTTCTTTGTTCATGATAATCGTTTATTATCCATGCTAGAATTGTATTGATAGGAAACTCAGATACATGTGTGGATACATAGACAACACCATGTCCCTAGTAAGCCTCTAGTTGACTAGCTCGTTGATCAATAGATGGTTACGGTTTCCTGACCATGGACATTGGATGTCGTTGATAACGGGATCACATCATTAGGAGAATGATGTGATGGACAAGACCCAATCCTAAGCCTAGCACAAGATCGTGTAGTTCGTTTGCTAAAGCTTTTCTAATGTCAAGTATCATTTCCTTAGACCATGAGATTGTGCAACTCCCAGATACCGTAGGAGTGCTTTGGGTGTGCCAAACGTCACAACATAACTGGGTGGCTATAAAGGTACACTACAGGTATCTTTGAAAGTGTCTGTTGGGTTGGCACGAATCGAGACTGGAATTTGTCACTCCGTGTAAACGGAGAGGTTTCTCTGGGCCCACTCGGTAGGACATCATCATAATGTGCACAATGTGACCAAGGAGTTGATCATGGGATGATGTGTTACGGAACGAGTAAAGAGACTTTCCGGTAACGAGATTGAACAAGGTATCGGGATACTGACGATCGAATCTCGGGCAAGTACAATACCGCTGGACCAAGGGAATTGTATACGGGATTGATTGAATCCTCGACATCGTGGTTCATCCGATGAGATCATCGTGGAACATGTGGGATCCAACATGGGTATCCAGATCCCGCTGTTGGTTATTGGCCGGAGAGTTATCTCGGTCATGTCTGCATGGTTCCTGAACCTGTAGGGTCTACACACTTAAGGTTCGATGACGCTAGAGTTGTTATGGGAAATAGTATGTGGTTACCTAAGGTTGTTCGGAGTCCTGGATGAGATCCCGGACATGACGAGGAGCTCCGGAATGGTCCGGAGGTGAAGATTGGTATATTGGACGAAGGGTATTGGAGTCCGGAAGTGTTCCGGGGGTATCAGGCTATGGCCAGCATGACCGAAAGGTGTTTCGGGAGCCCCGGCAAGTGTGGGGGGGCCTCATGGGCCAAAGGGGAAGGGTCAAACCAGCCCACTAAGGGGTGGTGCGCCCCTCACACCCTTTCCCACGTTACTTGGGGGGTTGGGGCGCCTCCACCTGGCTTGGGAGGCAAGCCTCCACCTGCTTGGCTTGGGGGGCAAGTCTCCCTAGGATTTTCCCTAGGGAGATCCAATCTGCCTAGCCGCCGCCCCCTAGGGGAAACCCTAGGGCGCCTCCCCCTCTCCCCTTGCCCCTATATATAGTGGAGGGGTGGGAGGGCAACCTGTTCCCTGGCGCAGCCCTCCCTCCTCCAACTCTTCCTCCTCCTCCGTAGAGCTTGGCGAAGCCCTGCAGGAATACCACAAGCTCCACCACCACGCCGTCGTGATGCTGGAGTTCTCCCTCAACTTCTCCTGTCCCCTTGCTGGATCAAGAAGGAGGAGACGTCCCCGGGCTGTACGTGTGTTGAACGCGGAGGCGCCGTCCGTTCGGTGCTAGATCGGAATCAACCGCGATCTGAATCGCTGCGAGTACGACTCCTTCATCTGTGTTCTTGCAATGCTTCCGCTTAGCGATCTACAAGGGTATGTAGATGCACTCCCCTTCCCCTCGTTGCTAGATTACTCCATAGATTGATCTTGGTGATGCGTAGAAAATTTTAAATTTCTGCTACGATCCCCAACAGTTTTGACACCGACAACACCAAAATCACTAAGGGGCACTGGATGCACTTACAGTCGGTAACGACAGAAGTAAATTTTTTTGGTTCTTTAATACCACAGAGTTCGGGAACTTTCCCCGAACTAAATCCTCAATATTCCCCCCCCCCCACATTGATTGGAGGTGAGGTTTCGTGATCATGATAAGCGTGACGACCCAAAGAAAGGAACCGATAGAGGGACTATTTTCCCCGGCAATGACAATCCAATGTAGAAAATTTAAAGTGCAATATAGCTTTCGGGGAGATTATGATCCTCAGGTTGGTCGGTCGTACCCAACCTGAGTCTCGAGGAATTTGCACACCGCTTTTTGTGTCCCAAAGTATTCCGCCGAGCTAGGAGTTGATCCTCAGGCCGATTTTGTGAATCAACCTAAGTCTCAGGGGCTACTGGGATCAGCGGTCTTATGTCATCCTTTAGGTGCATCTTGGGTTTTAGACCGATACACACCTTGAGGGCTATTGGCTATATATCTCGGCAGAGAATAAATTGCACCAATCAAAAATATTGACAAAAAATTGGCTCGCAGTCGGGGTGGTGCACCACCTCGGAAGCAGTCTGGCATAAAGCTCGGGCACTAGTGGCTGGCTCCATAGAGGGCATTTCCAGCATTAAGCTCGGCTAAACTCATTCAAGTTTTTGAACCAAGGTGATTTATGACACCTCGGATATAGTCCAACGTTGGAGCTCGGATACAGTCCGGCGTTGGAGCTCGGATACATTCTGGTGTTGGAGCTCGGAAGTGGTCCGACGTTGGTGCTTGGCTGCAAAAGATACCTCCAATGCAGTCCGGCGTTGGACCTCGGACGCAAGAGGATGCTGCCGCCCGGGAACAACTTCAAACCCGAGATGTGGCATAAAAACAACAAGGCATTGATAAAGGCCGAGAACTAAAAGGGGCTCCTCGGATACCCGACGTGTAAACTCTTCGGATTTACTTCGGCGATCCTCAAGACCGAAGATGGGAAGATTTGTTGAACCAGTTTTCAAGACCGATGACCGAAGATGAAGAACAGTTTGGAAGAATCGAGGAGCGTCCCCAACTTGAATACCGGTTCAGGGGGCTACTGACGGTGTCCTGGACAAGGGGGTACTCACCACGTCGTCTCCCTATCAGTTGGATTGGGCCGAGGACCCCCATGGCCGTATGCTCATGGGCCAGTTCGGACAGCCGGTGTATACACGAGGAAGATTCCACAAGACTTGGTGATCAAGACAAGGACTCCTCTCCACCGGCGTATGCGACTAGGACTCTTGTTATCCTAGGCCTCTGGTACATTGTATAAGCGGAGGCCAGGCTAGTCGGTAGATTATTATGACATTACTCATCATACATGTAGGGTTTAGACCACAACATACGATCTCGAGGTAGATCAACTCTTGTAACCCCTATACTCATCAAAGTCAATCAAGCAGGAAGTAGGGTATTACCTCCATCAAGAGGGCCCGAACTTGGGTAAACATCATGTCCCCTGTCTCCTGTTACCCTCAATCCTTAGACGCATAGTACGGGACCCCCTATCTGAGATCCGCCGGTTTTGACACCGACAACGGGTGAGAAGGACTCATCGTAGTTAACTCCTTGACCTTGTGGAAAACCTTTCGTAACTAGTCGAGCTTTGTAGACAGTAACATTACCGTCAGCGTCAGTCTTCTTCTTGAAGATCCATTTATTCTCTATTGCTTGTCGATCATCGGGCAAGTCAACCAAAGTCCATACTTGGTTCTCATACATGGATCCCATCTCAGATTTCATGGCCTCAAGCCATTCTGCGGAATCTGGGCTCATCATCGCTTCCTCATAGTTCATAGGTTCGTCATGGTCAAGTAACATAACCTCCAGAACATGATTACCATACCACTCTGGTGTGGATCTTGCTCTGGTTGACCTACAATGTTCGGTAGTAACTTGATCAGAAGTTTCATGATCAACATCATTAGCTTCCTCACTAATTGGTGTAGGAATCACTGGAACTGATTTCTATGATGAACTAATTTCCAATAAGGGAGAAGGTACAATTAGCTCATTAAGTGCTACTTTCCTCCCACTCACTTCTTTCGAGAGAAACTCCTTCTCTAGAAAGGATCCATTCTTAGCAACGAATATCTTGCATTCGGATCTGTGATAGAAGGTGCACCCAACAGTCTCCTTTGTGTATCCTATGAAGACACATTTCTTCGATTTGGGTTCGAGCTTATCAGGTTGAAGCTTTTTCACATAAGCATTGCAGCCCCAAACTTAAGAAACGACAACTTGGGTTTCTTACCAAACCATAGTTCATATGGTGTCATCTCAACGGATTTTGATGGTGCCCTATTTAATGTGAATGCAGTCGTCTCTAAAGCATAACCCCAAAACGATAGTGGTAAATCAGTAAGAGACATCATAGATCGCACCATATCAAATAAAGTGCAGTTACGACGTTCGGACACACCATTACGCTTTGGTGTTCCAGGTGGTGTGAGTTGCGAAACTATTCTGCATTGTTTCAATTGAAGACCAAACTCATAACTCAAATATTCACCTCCACGATCAGATCATAGAAACTTAATTTTCTTGTTACGATGATTTTCCACTTCACTCTGAAATTCTTTAAACTTTTCAAATGTTTCAGACTTATGTTTCATCAAGTAGATATACCCATATCTGCTCAAATCATCTGTGAAGGTCAGAAAATAACGATACCCGCCACGAGCATCAACACTCATCGGACCACATACATCAGTATGTATTATTTCCAATAAGTCTACTACTCGGTCCATTGTTCCGGAGAACGGAGTCTTAGTCATCTTGGCCATGAGGCATGGTTCACAAGCATCAAGTGATTCCAAAAGCCCATCAGCATGGAGTTTCATCATGCGCTTTACACCAATATGACCTAAATGGCGTGCCACAAATAACTTGCACTATCATTATTAAACTTATATCTTTTGGCTTCAATACTATGAATATGTGTATCACTACTATCGAGATTCAATAAAAATAGACCACTCATCAAGGGTGCATGACCATAAAAGATATTACTCATATAAATAGAACAACCATTATTCTTTGATTTAAATGAATAACCGTCTACATCAGACAAGATCCAGATATAATGTTCATGCTTAACGCTAGCACCAAATAACAATTATTCAGGTCTAATACTAATCCCGAAGGTAGATGTAGAGGTAGCGTGCCAACGGCGATCACATCGACTTTGGAACCATTTCCCACGCGCATCGTCACCTTGTCCTTAGCCAATCTTCGTTTAATCCGTAGCCCCTGTTTCGAGTTGCAAATATGAGCAACAGAACCAGTATCAAATACACAGGCGCTACTACGAGCATTAGTAAGGTACCCATCAATAACATGTATATCAAATATACCGTTCACTTTGCCACCCTTCTTATCCGCCAAATACTTGGGCAGTTTCGCTTCCAGCGACCAGTCCCTTTGCAGTAGAAGCACTCAGTCTCAGGCTTAGGTCCAGACTTGGGCTTCTTCACTCGAGCAGCAACTTGCTTGCCATTCTTATTAAAGTTCCCCTTCTTCCCTTTGCCCTTCTTCTTGAAACTAGTTGTCTTGTTGACCATCAACACTTGATGCTCCTTCTTGATTTCTACCTCCGCATACTTTAGCATTGCGAAGAGCTCGGGAATCGTCTTATCCATCCCTTGCATATTATAGTTCATCATGAAGCTTTTGTAGCTTGCTGGTAGTGATTGAAGAACTCTGTCAATGACACTATCATCACGAAGATTAACTCGCAGTTGAGTCAGGTGGTTGTGGTACCCAGACATTCTGAGTATATGTTCACTGACAGAACTATTCTCCTCCATCTTGCAGCTATAGAACTTATTGGAGACTTCATATCTCTCAATTCGGGCATTTGCTTGAAATATTAAATTCAACTCCTGGAACATCTGATATGCTCCATGACGTTCAAAACGTCGTTGAAGTCCCGATTCTAAGCTGTAAAGCATGGCACACTGAACTATCAAGTAGTCATCAGCTTTGCTCTGCCAGACGTTCATAACTTCTGGTGTTGCTCGTATAACGGGCTTTGCACCTAGCGGTGCTTCCAGGACGTAATTCTTATGTGTAGCAATGAGGATAATCATCAAGTTACGGACCCAGTCCGTGTAGTTGCTACCATCATCTTTCAACTTAGCTTTCTCTAGGAACGCATTAAAATTCAAAGGAATAGTAGCACGGTCCATTTATCTACAACAACATAGACATGCAAAATACTATCAGGTACTAAGTTCATGATAAATTAAAGTTCAATTAATCATATTACTTAAGAACTCCCACTTAGATAAACATCTCTCTAGTCATCTAAATGATCACGTGATCCATATCAACTAAACCATGTCAGATCATCACATGAGATGGAATAGTTTTTAATGGTGAACATCACTATGTTGATCATATCTACTATATGATTCACGCTCGACCTTTCGGTCTCAGTGTTCCGAGGCCATATCTGCATGTGCTAGGCTCGTCAAGTTTAACCCGAGTATTCTGCGTGTGCAAAACTGGCTTGCACCTGTTGTATGTGAACGTAGAGCTTATCACACCCGATCATCACGTGGTGTCTCGGCACGACGAACTAGCAACGGTGCATACTCAGGGAGAACACTTATACCTTGAAATTTAGTGAGAGATCATCTTATAATGCTATCGCCGTACTAAGCAAAATAAGATGCATAAAGGATAAATATCACATGCAATCAAAATAAGTGATATGATATGGCCATTATCATCTTGTGCCTTTGATCTCCATCTCCAAAGCACCGTCATGCTCACCATCGTCACCGGCTTGACACCTTGATCTCCATCGTACCATCGTTGTCGTCTCGCCAACTATTGCCTCTACGACTATCGCTACCGCTTAGTGATAAAGTAAAGCAATTACATGGCGATTGCATCTCATATAATAAAGCGACAACCATATGGCTCCTGCGAGTTGCCGATAACTGTTACAAAACATGATCATCTCATACAAGAATTTATATATCATCATGTCTTGACCATATCACATCACAACATGCCCTGCAAAAACAAGTTAGACGTCATCTACTTTGTTGTTGCAAGTTTTACATGGCTGCTATGGGCTTCTAGCAAGAACCATTCTTACCTACGCATCAAAACCACAACAATTTTTCGTCAAGTGTGCCGTTTTAACCTTCAACAAGGACCGGGTGTAGTCAACCTCGATTCAACTAAAGCTGGAGAAACAGACACCCGCTAGCCACCTTTGTGTGAAGCACGTCGGTAGAACCAGTCTCATGAACGCGGTCATGTAATGTCGGTCCGGGCCGCTTCATCCAACAATACCGCCGAATCAAAGTAAGACGTTGCTGGTAAGCAGTATGACTATTATCGCCCACAACTCATTGTGTTCTACTCGTGCATATAACATCTACGATAGACCTGGCTCGGATGCCACTGTTGGGGAACGCAATATTGCAAAAAAACTCCTATGATCACGCGAGATCTATCTAGGAGATGCATAGAAACGACAGGGGAGAGTGTGTCTATGTACCCTTGTAGACCAAAAGCGGAAGCATTTAATAACACTGTTGATGTAGTCGAACGTCTTCGCGATCCAACCGATCCAAGCACCGAACGTACGACACCTCCGCGTTCAGCACACGTTCAGCTCGGTGACGTCCCTTGAACTCTTGATCCAGTTGAGGCCGAGGGAGAGTTCCGTCAGCATGACAGCGTGACGACAATGATGATGAAGTTTACCGGCGCAGGTCTTCGCCTAAGCACTACGACGATATGACCGAGGTGTGTAACTGTGGAGGGGGGCATGATACGTCTCCAACGTATCTATAATTTTTGATTGTTACATGCTATTATATTATCTATTTTGCATGTTTAATGGGCTTTAATATGATCTTTTATATGATTTTTGGGACAAACCTATTAACTAGAGGCCTAGTGCCAGTTTTTTTGCCTATTTTAGAGTTTTGCAGAAAAGGAATACCAAACGGAGTCCAAACGGAATGAAACCTTCGCGATGACCTTTCTTGGACCGAAAGATATCCAAAAGACTTGGAGTTCAAGTCTGCAACTCCACGAGGAGGCCACGAGGCAGGAGGGCACGCCCACGGGGGTAGGCGCGCCCCCACCCTTGTGGGCCCCTCGTAGCTCTACCGACATACTTCTTTCGTCTATATATACTCTTAAACCCTAGAAACATCAGGGAGAGCCACGGAACCACTTTTCCACCGCCGCAACCTTCTGTGCCCGTGAGATCCCATCTTGGGGCCTTTCCGGTGATCTACCGGAGGGGGAATCGAACAGGGAGGGCTTCTACATCAACACCAATGCCTCTCCGTTGAAGCGTGAGTAGTTTACCACAGACTTTCGGGTCCATAGTTATTAGCTAGATGGCTTCTTCTCTCTCTTTGATTCTCAATACAAAGTTCTGCTCGATGTTCTTGGAGATCTATTCAATGTAATACTCTTTTGCGGTGTGTTTGTCGAGATCCAATGAATTGTGGATTTATGAACAAGATTATCTATGAATATTATTTGGTTCTTCTCTAAATTATTATATTCATGATTTGATATCTTCGCAAGTCTCTTTGAATTATTGGTTTAGTTTGGCCTGCTAGATTGATCTTTCTTGCAATGGGAGAAGTGCTTAGCTTTGGGTTCAATCTTGCGGTGTCCTTTCTGATACGTCTCCAACGTATCTATAATTTTTGATTGTTCAATGCTATTATATTATCTGTTTTGGATGTTTAATGGGCTTTAATATACCTTTTATATTATTTTTGGGACTAACCTACTAACCAAAGGCCCGGTGCAAATTGTTGTTTTTTGCCTATTTCATTGTTTCGCAGAAAAGGAATATCAAATGGAATCCAAACGGAATGAAACCTTCGGGAGAGTTACTTTTGGAACAAACGTGATCCAGGAGACTTGGAGTGGACGTCAAGAAAGAAGCGAGGAGGCCACGAGGTAGGAGGGCGTGCCCAGGGGGGTAGGCGCGCCCCCACCCTCATGGGCCCCTCGCAGCTCCACCAACGTACTTCTTCCTCCTATATATACCCATATACCCCGAAAACATCCAGGAGCACCAAGAAACCCTATTTCCACCGCCACAACATTCTGTACCCGTGAGATCCCATCTTGGGGCCTTTTTCGGCGCTCCGCCGAAGGGGGAATCGATCACGGAGGGCTTCTACATCAACACCATAGCCTCTCCGATGATGTGTGAGTAGTTTACCACAGACCTTCGGGTCCATAGTTATTAGCTAGATGGCTTCTTCTCTCTCTTTGGATCTCAATACAAAGTTCTCCTCGATTCTCTTGGAGATCTATTCGGTGTAATTCCTTGTGCGGTGTGTTTGTCGAGATCCGATGAATTGTGGGTTTATGGTCAAGATTATCTATGAACAATATTTGATTCTTCTCTGAATTCTTTTATGCATGATTTAATATCTTTGCAAGTCTCTTCGAATTATCAGTTTGGTTTGGCCTACTAGATTGATCTTTCTTGCAATGGGAGAAGTGCTTAGCTTTGGGTTCAATCTTGCGGTGTCCTTTCCCAGTGACAGCAGGTGTAGCAAGGCACATATTGTATTGTTGCCATCGAAGATAAAAATATGGGGTTTATATCATATTGCTTGAGTTTATCCCTCTACATCATGTCATCTTGCCTAATGCGTTACTCTGTTCTTATGAACTTAATACTCTAGATGCATGCTGGATAGCGGTCGATGTGTGGAGTAATAGTAGTAGATGCAGAATCGTTTTGTTCTACTTGTCGTGGACGTGATGCCTATATACATGATCATGCCTAGATATTCTCATAACTATGTGCTTTTCTATCAATTGCTCGACAATAATTTGTTCACCCACCATAGAATTTGCTATCTTGAGAGAAGCCACTAGTGTAACCTATGGCCCCGGGTCTATCTTCCATCATATTATTTTCCTATCTACTAGCTATTTCCATAGTTGTTTATTTTGCAATCTTTATTTTCCAATCTATACAATAAAAATACCAAAAATATTTATCTTATTATCTCTATCAGATATCACTTTCGTAAGTGACCGTGAAGGGATTGACAACCCCACTATAGCGTTGGTTGCGAGGTTCTTGTTTGTTTGTGCAGGTATTAGGGACTTGCGTGTTACCTCCTACTGGATTGATACCTTGGTTCTCAAAACTGAGGGAAATACTTACGATAATTTGCTTCATCACCCTTTCCTCTTCAAGGGAAAACCAACGCAAGCTCAAGAGGTAGCAAGAAGGATTTCTGTCACCGTTGCCGGGGAGGTTTACACCAAGTCAAGTCAAGCTTTGATCTCCCGCCAACGTGCGGATTTCTGGCGCCGATACCAAGTACCCATCACAAACTCTTATCGCTCGCATTACATTATTTGCCATTTGCCTCTCGTTTTCCTCTCCCCCACTTCACCCTTGCCGTTTTATTCGCCCTCTTTTACGTTCGCCTCTTTTTCGTTTCTTTTTCTTGCTTCTTGTTTGCTTGTGTGTTGGATTGTTTGTCACGATGGCTCAAGATAATACTAAATTGTGTGACTTTTACAATACCAACAATAATGATTTTATTAGCACTCCGATTGCTCCTCTTACCAATGCTGAATCTTGTGAAATTAATACTGCTTTGCTGAATCTTGTCATGAAAGATCCGTTTTCTGGCCTTCCTAGTGAAGATGCCGCTACCCATCTAAACAGCTTTGTTGATTTGTGTAATATGCAAAAGAATAAAGATGTGGATAATGATATTGTTAAATTGAAGCTATTTCCATTTGCGCTTAGAGATCGTGCTAAAACTTGGTTTTCGTCTTTGCCTAAAAACAGTACTGATTCATGGAATAAGTGCAAAGATGCTTTTATCTCTAAGTATTTTCCTCCCGCTAAGATGATCTCTCTTAGAAAAGATATTATGAATTTTAAACAACTTGATCATGAGCATGTTGCACAAGCTTGGGAGAGGATGAAATTAATGATACATAATTTCCCTACTCATGGATTAAACTTATGGATGATCATACAAATTTTTTTATGCTGGATTGAATTTTGCTTCTAGAAATCTTTTAGATTCGGCCGCGGGAGGCACTTTTATGGAAATCACTTTAGGAGAAGCTACTAAACTCCTACTCCCTCCATTCCAAATTACTCATCGTGGTTTTAGTTCAAATTTGAACTAAAACCATGACGAGTAATTTGGAACGGAGGGAGTAGATCATATTATGGTTAATTATTCTCAATGGCACACCGAAAGATCTACTAGTAAAAAGGTTCATGCTATAGAAGAAATTAATGTTTTGAGTGAAAAGATGGATGAACTTATGAAATTGTTTGTTAATAAGAGTGTTTCTTTTGATCCTAATGATATGCCTTTGTCTACTTTGATTGAGAATAATAATGAATCTATGGATGTGAATTTTGTTGGTAGGAACAATTTTGGTAACAACGCGTATAGATGAAACTTTAATCCTAGGTCGTTTCCTAGTAATTCCTCTAATAATTATGGTAATTCCTACAACAACTCTTATGGAAATTTTAATAAGATGCCCTCTGATTTTGAGACTAGTGTTAAAAAATTTATGATTTCGCAAAAGAATTTCAATGCCTTGCTTGAAGAAAAGTTGCCTAAGATTGATGAGTTGGCTAGGAACGTGGATAGAATTTCTCTTGATGTTGATTCTCTGAAACTTAGATCTATTCCACCTAAGCATGATATCAATGAGTCTCTCAAAGCCATGAGAATTTCATTGATGAGTGCACAGAAAGAACCGCTAGGATGCGTGCTAAAAAAGATTGCTTTATGAAAGCGTGTTCTTCTAGTTTTCATGATAATAAGGATGAAGATCTAAAAGTGATTGATGTGTCTCCTATTAAATATTTGTTTTGAAATATGAATCTTGATAATTATGGGACTGGAGATGAGTCAACTTTATCTAAAAGGCGTCCCAATTATTCGGAGTTTTTAGATCTTGATGCAAAAATTGGTAAAAGTGGGGTTGAAGATGTCAAAACTTTACATATCAATGAACCCACTATTTTGGATTTCAAGGAATTTAATTATGATAATTGCTCTTTGATAGATTGTATTTCCTTGTTGCAATCCGTGCTAAATTCTCCTCATGCTTATAGTCAAAATAAAGCTTTTACCAAACAAATCGTTGATGCTTTAATGCAATCTTATGAAGAAAAGCTTGAATTAGAAGTTTCTATCCCTAGGAAACTGTATGATGAGTGGGAACCTACTACTAAAATTAAAATTAAAGATCATGAATGCTATGCTTTATGTGATTTGGGTGCTAGTGTTTCCACGATTCCAAAAACTTTGTGTGATGTGTAAGGTTTCCGTTAATTTGATGATTGTTCTTTAAATTTGCATCTTGCGGATTCCACTATTAAGAAACCTATGGCAAAGATTAATGATGTTCTTATTGTTGCAAATAGGAATTATGTTCCCGTGGATTTCATTGTTCTTGATATAGATTGCAATCCTACATGTCCTATTAGTCTTGGTAGACCTTTCCTTAGAACGATTGGTGCAATTATTGATATGAAAGAAGGAAATATTAGATTCCAATTTCCGTTAAGGAAAGGCATGGGACACTTTCCTAGAAAGAAAATTAAATTACCGTATGAATCTATTATGTGAGCCACTTATGGATTGCATACCAAAGATGACAATACCTAGATCTATTCTTGCTTTTATGCCTAGCTAGGGGCGTTAAATGATAGCGCTTGTTGGGAGGCAACCCAATTTTATTTTTGTTTCTTATTTTTTGTTCCTGTTTAGTAATAAATAATTCATCTAGCTTCTGTTATGATTGTATTTTTTATGTTTTAATTAGTGTTTGTGCCAAGTAGAACCTTTGGGAAGACTTGGGGGGAGTCTTTGCGATCTTGCTGTAAAAACAGAAACTTTAGCGCTCACGAGATTTGCTGCCATTTTTTACTGGAGAGTGTGATTAGGTTGATTCTTTTTGAAGATAATTAATAGAAAAATTCCTCACGTCCATAAATTTATTTTAGAATTTTTGGGGTTACAGAAGTATTCGAAACCTACAGATTACTACAGACTGTTCTGTTTTTGACAGATTCTGTTTTTCGCTTGTTGTTTGCTTATTTTGATGAATCTATGGCTAGTATCGGGGGGTATGAACCATGGTGAAGTTGGAATAAAGTAGGTTTAACACCAATATAAATAAAAAATGAGTTCATTACAGTACCTTGAAGTGGTGGTTTGTTTTCTTATACTAACGGAGCTCATGAGATTTTCTGTTGAGTTTTGTGTTGTGAAGTTTTCAAGTTTTGGGTAAAGATTTGATGGATTTTGGAATAAGGAGTGGCAAGAGCCTAAGCTTGGGGATGCCCAAGGCACCCCTAGGTAAAATTCAAGGACAACCAAAAGCCTAAGCTTGGGGATGCCCCGGAAGGCATCCCCTCTTTCGTCTTCTTCCATCGGTAACTTTACTTGATGCTATATTTTTATTCACCACATGATATGTGTTTTGCTTGAAGCGTCTTGTATGTTTTGAGTCTTTGATTTTTAGTTTACCACAATCATCCTTGCTGTACACACCTTTCGGAGAGACACACATGAATCGGAATTTATTAGAATACTCTATGTGCTTCACTTATATCTTTTGAGCTAAATAATTTTGCTCTAGTGATTCACTTATATCTTTAAGAGCACGGTGGTGGTTTTATTTTATAGAAATTAGTGATATCTCATGCTTCACTTATATTATTTTGAGAGTTTTTTAGAACAGCATGGTAATTTTCTTTGGCTATAAAATTAGTCCTAATATGATAGGCATCCAAGATGGGTATAATAAAAACTATCATAAAAAGTGCATTGAATACTATGAGAAGTTTGATACTTGATGATTGTTTTGAGATATGAAGATGGTGATATTAGAGTCATGCTAGTTGAGTAGTTGTGAATTTGAGAAATACTTGTTCTAAGGTTTGTGATTCCCGTAGCATGCATGTATGGTGAACCGTTATGTGATGAAGTCGGAGCATGATTTATTTATTGATTGTCTTCCTTCTGAGTGGCGGTTGGGGACGGGCGATGGTCTTTTCCTACCAATCTATCCCCCTAGGAGCATGCGCGTTGTACTTTGTTTTGATAATGAATAGATTTTTGCAATAAGTATGTGAGTTCTTTATGACTAATGTTGAGTCCATGGATTATACGCACTCTCACCCTTCCACCATTGCTAGCCTCTCTAGTACCGCGCAACTTTCGCCGGTACCATAGACCCACCATATACCTTCCTCAAAACAGCCACCATACCTACCTATTATGGCATTTCCATAGCCATTCCGAGATATATTGCCATGAAACTTTCCACCGTTCCGTTTGTTATGACACGCTCCATCATTGTCATATTGCTTTGCATGATCATGTAGTTGACATCGTATTTGTGGCAAAGCCACCATTCTTAATTCTTTCATACATGTCACTCATGAGTCATTGCACATCCCGGTACACCGCCGGAGGCATTCACATAGAGTCATATTTTGTTCTAAGTATTGAGTTGTAATTTTTGAGTTGTAAGTAAATAAAAGTGTGATGATCATCATTATTAGAGCATTGTCCCATGTGAGGAAAGGATGATGGAGACTATGATTGCTCCACAAGTCGGGATGAGACTCTAGACGAAAAAAGGAAAAAAAATAGGCCATAAAAAGAGAAAAAGGCCCAAATAAAAAAATGAGAGAAAAAGATAGAAGGGGCAATGTTACTATCCTTTTACCACACTTGTGCTTCAAAGTAGCACCATGGTCTTCATGATAGAGAGTGTCGGTGTCAAAACCGACGGATCTCGGGTAGGGGGTCCCGAACTGTGCATCTAGGCCGGGTGGTAACATGAGGCAAGGGACACGAAGTTTTACCCAGGTTCGGGCCCTCTTGATGGAGGTAAAACCCTACGTCCTTCTTGATTAATATTGATGATATGGGTAGTACAAGAGTAGATCTACCACGAGATCAGAGAGGCTAAACCCTAGAAGCTAGCCTATGGTATGATTGTATGTTGTGATTGTTGTCCTACGGACTAAAACCCTTCGGTTTATATAGACACCGGAGAGGGTTAGGGTTACACAAGGTCGGTTACAAAGGAGGAGATATCCATATACGTATTGCCTAGCTTGCCTTCCACGCCAAGTAGAGTCCCATCCGGACACGAGACGAAGTCTTCAATCTTGTATCTTCATAGTCTAACAGTCCGGCTAATGGAGATAGTCCGGCTGTCCGGAGACCCCCTAATCCAGGACTCCCTCAGTAGCCCCCGAACCAGGCTTCAATGACGATGAGTCCGGCGCGCAGTATTGTCTTCGACATTGCAAGGCGGGTTCCTCTCCAAATTCTGTGTACTTGTCGAAATAATGTCTGGTTTCTTGTGAATGTTTGTACTCCTCGGCTTCCACGCCCAATAATGGCCACTTTCCACGTGTCGAGCGAATGTGAAGAGCCAGGGTGTTTTCACATTTATCCCCCTAGCTGTGTGAATGATCCGCCTATTAAAAAGACAAGGATTCAGATCCAAATCACACCATCCCCCCTTGGCGAGCCTTCATCGGAGCGCACCCGACAGAGATCCATTCCATCATGGCTGGTCGACGCAGCTCCTCCTCTCGCACCCCTAGCTCCAAGCCTGGAGATTGGGAGAGATGTTCCGTCCCGCACAGCAAATTGGTGATGCTTCAGTCCAAGGGATTTCTTTCCCCAGCGTACCTGGTCCCGGTTCGAGCCGGGCTTGCCACCTACAATGGCGGAGAGTAAGCGAAGAGCCGTCCCAATCCCTCCAAGGGAGAGCGGGTATGCCTTGTCCCTTATTTGGTAAGAGGGCTCGGATTCCCAATTCATCCGTTTCTCCGGGGGCTTCTGGAGTTCTACGGCCTCCAGCTGCACAACCTTACGCCTGCCTCCCTACTGCATATCGTGGGATTCGTAGCCCTTCGTGAGTTGTTTTTGGGCCGTGAGGCTCATTTCGCTCTGTGGAAGAAGCTATTCTGCCTTGTGCCCTGTTCTAAGAAGGGATCAATATATCAAGTGGGCGGGGCCGAAGTGTGGCGTATTGCTGGGACCGAATACCTGTTCGGGACCCCGAAGAAGACGTCCGAAGACTGGCCTTCGGAATGGTTTTATATAGAAGATGTCCCCCTCCCGGACCCTATTCGGATCGGCCTTCCGGAGTTTGACAACACCCCTTTGAAGAAGCACCGGAGCTGGCATCCATGGAGCTCCCTGGAGGAAGATGACAGGGACATTCTTTACCTGATGAGCCGGATAAGTTTTTTAGCTCGATCCAGATTGACCATGATCGAGGTCATGGCCACATGCATTATGCGGGGGGTGCAGCCACTTCAGTATAGGGGCCACCCCATGTGGGATTTCAACGGGGAGGATGACGCCACCCGCCACGGCCGCAAAGGGCCGGGATCGGCTGCCGATCTAATAAAGATCTTATCCACTTTATACAAGGGAGAAGAGGAGGAATTCCTTCGTGTCAACCCGCAGGGCAGATTTTCTATGTACGATCCTCCGAGCTGGGTAAGCGGAGAATTTTTATCACCCATCCATTTCGTATTCCCGTAGTTAAGTATTCATTCTAGCGATTTCATCACAGGAGCTGCGCCAGGCAGTAAAGGAGATAAACAGCCCTCCTCCACAACCCGAGGACCCTGGACGGTCCCTTGACCCGGCCTCCCAGGAGGATCCGGACATATCTGTGGAGCTGATCGACGGGGTATTTTACCAATGGAGTAATGACAATGCCTTGGTGGCCATTACGGCCGATTACCCTGGGCTAGTTCCAGCCTCACAGGTGACTGAGACCGAAGTCCCAACATTTAAAAAGGGATTCGTCCTTGCGCTTTTTTGATTGCCGTATAACAACCATGTTTTGCAGGGGAGGTCCTCGGTGCAGAAGGCCGAGCCTGTGGCAACTAGCCAACAAGGGGCCGCGAGGCCAGGCAGGCTGAAAAGACCCGCAGTCCGGATTGAGACGCCGGCACAGCAGTACGGCGCGCCGTATTTATTACAAGATGTTATTTTCAGAGGCATATTAATACCCATGCCTTTTTTTCCAGGAAAAAGAGCGCTCGCCGGACTATACCCGGAGAGGCTACCAATCGCGCCTCCACAAGCTAGGCTCCAAGGCTGGATTCAGAGGCGGGAACGAATACAGGGCGTGCGCCGGGTGCTCCTCCGACAGAGGATGCAGATAAACTGTCCGCCACCCATTCCGAGGTGGAAAGTGCCATGAACCATAGGCGTCGCTGGACTGTCCTTCGTGACGCTTGTTTCTCCCAAGAGGCATTGGATGCCTTCAACTCGGGAGACGTGCACCTTCGTGACGCTCAAAATGATCTAGCCAGAGCCACGGAGCAGTATGTAAAAGACATACGGGTGAGAAAATTTGATGATTATATATATCAGTAGCCCCTGAGACTTGAAATAGTTAGGATAACTGATTTAAGGATCATTTGTTATGCAGGTTCTCACAGAAAAGAATACTCAACTGTCCCAGGAGCTGGAAGAGTGCAAAGCCCAACTTTAGGCCGCACTGGCCGCAGCAGGGGAGCCCAAAGAGACCCCCTCTGGTAACATATCCTTCGAATGGTAAGTATCATATGAGAATGCGGCGTATATGCCGATCTGACGATAAAATTGCAGATGACGCATGAGTAAATCCGGATAAGCAACAGCTCATACGCCAGCTGAAGGCTGGTGAGAGCGTGCTTACGAGGGTGAGGCAGGAGAAGAATGATCTCCAAGATGCCAACACCAAGCTGGGCGTGGAACTAAAAGATGTTTGTGCCCAACTGTCGGACTCTGTTAAGGAGAATCGGCAGCTTCGACGCGACATATTTAGTAAGTGCTTGAACGAACTTTGAAAAAGAGTTCGGCGAGGAAGCTGGCTGACAGAGTTATGTCTGTAGGTATGCTAATAGGTCGTCCTGCCGAGGAGATGCCTGGTGCAATGGGTGATCTTCTTCCCGAGCTCGCATAGTTGCACAAACGAGTTCGGCAGGTGATGCAAGGTGTCGTCCAGGCCTTGTGGCCGTCCGTCTCCATACCCGAAGGCCTTGGAGAGCTTGCAGAAAAGCTGAAGGGAGCACGGCGGCGTTTCCGATTATGGAAGATATCGGCCTGCCGTCAGGGCGCCAGGGAAGCCTGGGCAATGGTGAAGACACGGTACACGAAGGCTGATCCGAACCACATGGCCGAAGTCGGACCTGTGGGGCCTGATGGGAAGGAGATCCCTGTGAGTTTAGTGTACGGCCAAGTAGAATTGGCTGCAAAGTATTCCCAACAGGACTGTAGACTAGACAGCCTATTGGATGGCATTGAAGAGGAATTCAACCAGTCAAGTTGACTATGTAATTTTAAAGTGGCATGTATGATGCCTTCTAGCCGGATTGTAGATCGTTTGTCGTGGCGGACCTTTTCGCTTCAACCTCGGGACCCGATAGTCCGGAGTGTATCCGAATACCCTCTCGGTTATGTAAGAACCGGACATGTGTGGAGACCAGGCGTAGGGGTCATTAGTGCTTTATAAGACAAGTGCCCAACTAGTTATGTTATATTACATGGGTAGTAAGAAACATCTTCCAGAGAGAATAGTTCCGTTAAGGGTTCCTTTCCCTGGGTAGGCATGCCCTAAAGTGCATGTCCGGACTGCGACAAGAAGCGCAGGAAAAACATCTGGGGGCAGATATGGATAATAAATAAAAGTCATCTTTTGTTCACCGACCGAATATTCTCTTAAGAACGTAGCTTTCGGCTTCACCCAGTCTGAGGTACATGTCCGGCTGACCCGGCGGTAACAATCGCAGAGGTGCTCCCCTTATGCCCTAGCCGAATTAACGGGAACGTAGGGCATAAATACAAGAGCCAGGCAACCCAGCTTGTCCAAAACTTAAGTCATATCGATGCATATAATGGTGAAAAAAGGTACATGCGGAAGTATAACACATGTGTTGAGCGTGAGGCCCAGGTAAATAATTTAAGCTTTTGTGAAAGAAGCCCCCAGGTATAAAGAGCGGCTAGCGCATCTGTAATGTACGAGTGAGGCACAAGGTGACCCTTGAAGGCCTAAAGAAATAAAGGAAAGTAAAGGGAACCAAGACAGATGATGCATATGCAGAAAATGGACAAAGGGAGGGGACTAACATAGAGTCCGGTGCTAAGCGTAGAATCTTCGAAGCTTGGCCGCGTTCCATGGGTTCGGCTCGAGCCGACTAGTCGATGCATCCCGCAGTCGGTATGCTCCACCGGCCAGAACTTGGTCGATAATGAAGGGACCTTCCCATTTGGGCTCGAGCTTGTTCTTTTTCTTATACGACAGCCGTAGAACTAGTTCGCCAACGTTACAAGTTTTGGCCCGTACTTCTCTGCTTTGGTATCTGCGAGCCTGTTGCTGGTAAAATGCGGAACGGGCTTTGGCTACGTCGCGCTCTTCCTCCAGAGTGTCCAGACTGTCCTGCCGATCAAGCTCGGCTTCTCTTTCTTCGTACATGCGCACTCGAGGTGAGTCATGAATTATGTCACAGGACAGGACTGCCTCTGCGCCGTACACCATAAAAAACGATGTATATCAGGTACTATGATTCAGCGTGGTCCGCAGCCCCCAGAGTACAGAGTCGAGCTCCTCTACCCAGTGTGTGTCAGAATCCGTTAAGGAGCGCACTAATCTGGGTTTAATGCCGCTCATTATAAGACCATTTGCTTGTTCGACTTGGCCGTTGGTTTGTGGGTGATAGACTGAAGCGTAATCAAGCTTGATGCCCATTTTGCTGCACCAGAGTTTTACCTCGTCGGCCATGAAATTCGTGTCGTTATCAGTGGTGATGCTGTGGGGGACGCCGTAACGGTGTACAACCCCAGATATGAAATCTATCACCGGTCCGGATTCGGCTGTTTTAACCGGTTTAGCCTCTATCCATTTGGTGAATTTGTCCACCATGACCAATAAGTATTTTTTCTTGTGGGTTCCCCCTTTAAGGGTTCCAACCATGTCAAGCCCCCAGACCGCGAAGGGCCATGTAATGGGGATTGTCCGGAGGGCGGTGGGTGGCATGTGGCTTTGATTTGTAAAGAGCTGGCAGCCGGCGCAACATTGGACCAAGTCCTGTGCATCTGCCCGGGCCGTTGGCCAATAGAATCATGTACGAAAGGCCTTGCTTACAAGAGCCCGGGCTGCGGCGTGATGACCGCCAAGTCCGGCGTGAATTTCTGCCAAAAGGTTCCGCCCTTCCTCTTCGGAGATGCACCTTTGAAGGACTCCGGTAGCACTTTTTTTGTACAATTCTCCCTCATGGACCCTGTAGGCCTTGGATCGCCGCACTATGCAGCGTGCCTCATTTTGGTCTTCCGGAAGTTCCTGTCTAGTTAGGTAGGCCAGGAATGGTTCTGTCCACGGGGCAATAATGGCCATTATTTTGTGGGCTGATTGTGTTATTTCGGTGGCGGAGCCTCCGATTGTGTCAGAGAGTTCGGTATCGGGTATTTTGTCTGGGTCCGAAATGTTGTTACCGGTGTCCCCTTCCCATGCTACGGATGGCTTGAAGAGCCGTTCCAGAAATATGTTGGGAGGGACCGCGTCGCGTTTTGCGTCGATGCGGGCGAGGATATCCGCCGCTTGATTGTTTTCCCGAGCCACATGGTGAAATTCGAGTCCCTCGAACCGAGCTGACATTTTTAGGACGGCATTGTGATAAGCTTCCATTTTCAGATCCTTGGCATCGAAGTCTCCATTTATTTGGGATATCACGAGGTTCGAGTCCCTGCGCACCTCTAGGCGTTGAATGCCCATAGATACTGCCATCCGGAGACCATGTAGAAGGGCCTCATATTCAGCCGCATTGTTGGAGTCCGTGTACATTATCTGTAGTACGTATTGGACGGTATCTCCTGTTGGGGACATCAAAACGACGCCAGCCCCCAGACCAGCCAACATTTTGGAGCCGTCGAAGTGCATGATCCAGCTTGAATATGTGTCGTACTCTTTAGGGAGTTCGGCTTCCGTCCACTCAGCGATGAAGTCAGCCAAAACTTGCGACTTAATAGCTCGCCGTGGCTTGTAAGTTATGTCGAACGGGAGGAGCTCAATGGCCCATTTGGCAATCCGGCCCGTCACGTCGCGGTTGTTTATAATATCGTTAAGTGGTACTTCCGAGGCTACCGTTATCGAACACTCTTGAAAGTAGTGTCGCAGCTTCCGGGATGCCATAAATACTGCGTACGCTATCTTTTGATAATGCGGGTACCGTGATTTGCATGGAGTAAGGACAGTGGACACATAGTAGACCGGCTTTTGAAGGGGGAATTTGTGTCCATCCACTTCTCGCTCGACGACGAGCACTGCGCTTACTACTTGATGAGTTGCTGCAATGTATAATAGCATTGGTTCGCCAATGTTTAGCGCGGCCAGGACTGGGTTTGTTGCCAATATGGCTTTTATTTCGTTGAGTCCGGCCGAGGCGGCATCCGTCCACTCGAAGTGTTCGGTGCGCCGGAGGAGGCGATAAAGGGGTAATGCCTTTTCTCCCAAGCGGGAGATAAAGCGGCTTAGAGCCGCCACGCATCCAGTCAATTTTTGTATTTGCTTGAGGTCTGTTGGGGTAGCCAACTGTGACAATGCTTGGATTTTGGCCGGATTAGCTTCGATAGCTCTACTGGAGACAATGAATCCCAGGAGCTTTCCGGCTGGTACGCCGAAAACGCATTTTTCCGGATTGAGCTTGATGTCATATGTTCGGAGGTTGTCGAATGTGAGCCTCAAGTCGTCTACTAGAGTTTCGACATGCTTGGTTTTAACGACCACGTCATCCACGTATGCCTCCACTATTTTGCCGATCTGGTTTGCCAGACATGTCTGAATCATGCGCTGATATGTTGCGCCGGCGTTTTTGAGCCCGAAGGGCATTGTGTTGAAGCAGAATGGGCCGTATGGTGTGATAAATGCCGTTGCGGCTTGGTCTGGCTCCTCCATTTTAATTTGATGGTAGCCGGAGTATGCGTCGAGGAAACACAATGAATCATGTCCTGCGGTAGCATCGATGATTTGATCGATGCGGGGGAGGGGGAAGGGATCCTTTGGGAAGGCCTTGTTAAGGTCCTTAAAATCGACGCACAAGCGCCAGGATTTGTCCTTCTTTGGTACCATCACCAGGTTTGCTAGCCAGTCCGGATGTTTAATGTCTCTGATGAATCCGGCCTCCAATAGCTTGGCTAGTTCCTTTCCCATGGCTTGTCTCTTAGGCTCGGAGAAACGTCGAAGAGCCTGCTTGACTGGCTTGAATCCTTTTAGGATATTTAGGCTGTGCTCAGCCAGCCTGCATGGGATTCCTGGCATGTCTAAAGGGTGCCAGACAAAAATGTCCCAGTTCTCGCGTAGGAACTCTCGCAGTGCGGTGTCGACATCGGGGTTTAATTGTGCCCCAATGGAAGCTGTTTTTGTAGGGTCCGTTGGATGGACTTGGAATTTGACTATTTCATCCGCCGGTTTAAAGGTGGTGGACTTGGATCTTTTATCGAGTATCACATCGTCCCTGTTCACCGTGGAGCGCAGCGCAGTTAGTTCCTTGGCCGCTAGGGCTTCGGATAGTGCCTCGAGGGCCAGTGCGGCTGTCTTATTTTCGGCACGGAGTGCTATGTCCGGATCACTAGCAAGAGTGATGATTCCGTTGGGCCCGGGCATTTTGAGCTTCATGTACCCATAATGGGGTATGGCTTGGAAGGTGGTAAACGCCTCCTGCCCTAGTAGAGCGTGGTATCCGCTGCTGAACGGGGCCACTTGGAATGTAATTTCTTCGGACCTGTAATTGTCCGGCGTGCCGAATACCACATACAGTGTGATTTCCCGGCACAGCGTGCTTCCCGACTGGGGATGATTCCTCGAAAGGTTGTGCTACTGTGCTCAATGCGGCTCTAGTCTATTTCCATCTTTTGAAGGGTTTCCTCATAGATGAGGTTTAATCCGCTACCGCTGTCCATGAGTACCTTGGTGAGTCGAAAGCCGTCCACGATTGGACTGAGGACCAGTGCGGCTGGTGCTCAGGCTGTTCGGAATTTGGGTTCATCACTGGCATTAAAGGTAATAGCCGTGTCACTCCAAGGATTTATTTCTGCTATGTGGCAGATTTCGGCCATGCTGCGGAGTGCTCGCTTGCGTCTATTATTTGATGCGAAGGTCTCAAAGACCGTTAACACCGTATTGTTGTCCGCGGGATGGTGCTTTGTGGTTTTTGGGAGGAGTAGATCCTCACCACTTTTGGCCACCTGCCGGAGTATCCAACATGCTCTAAGGCTGTGCGTTGGTATTGCATCTGCTGTACTATGAATTTTGCAGGGTCTGTTGAGCCATCCCTCCAGTACGATTCCTTGCCCCGTTGAGGGTTTTTGCTTTTTGGTAGTTAACCCAGGTGTATTGTGATAATGCACCCTTTTATTTCGGACTGGGTTTGTATTCAGGGCCGGATTATCCCAAAATTTTATTTCGGTTTTCCAGGCGCTTTCCATCGCGCAGTACTTTCATACTATGGACACGAAGTCGGCAAAGCGTGTAATTTCGCGGCGACTTATGGCATTGAGGATTCCCTTGTCCGTGCAATTATTGCAAAAGAATGAAATTGCGTCTTCCTCGCGGCAGTCCTTTATCCTGTTCATGACTAGGAGGAATCTGGCCCAGTAATGGTGTACTGTTTCTTCGGGCTCTTGCTTAATTTGGGATAGACCGCGTATGTTTGGGTGGGTGGGTGGAATTGAATCCGAATCCTCACCCGATCTGAGACTCAGGAGCCAAGGAGTTTCCGAACTCGAAAGTTTGGATTCTTGGATGTTTTCTGATAAATCTAGTCCGCTGCCTGATTCTAGGTTCAGGCCTTGAGTGACGTCCTCCCCTCCGTGGGTATCCGGCTTGGAGGGATCGGGAATCCAGACATACCTAGTCCTTAAGATAGATGAAGGGTCGCCGCATTGTTCCTCCACCACTGCAACGTGATGGGTGACCCGGAGAGAGTTAATCTCTCTCAGATCGGGTTTAGGCCCAATCTGATAGTAGTCTGTAGCGACTCCCAAGGCGGCGATGCGATCCAAGAGCTCGTTCAGGGAAGAGAGCTCCATTGGATCTAACTGCTCGGCGAGTTCCAAGTTGACGTGAAGATTGCTTTTGATGACCCGAGAAGTCATCGTCGGCGCAGCGGCCGAACAGGCGGTCGTAAGAAAACCACCTAGCCGGAGAGTTTGGCCGATAGCCAAAGCTCCCTCAGCGATAGTGTCGTCTTTAAAGACGAGATGAGACATCCTTCCTGGTGGCGACGGCACAGCGGAACTCTCAATGAAAGCACCAATGTCGGTGTCAAAACCGGCGGATCTCGGGTAAGGGGTCCCGAACTGTGCGTCTAGGCCGGGTGGTAACAGGAGGCAGGGGACACGAAGTTTTACCCAGGTTCGGGCCCTCTTGATGGAGGTAAAACCCTACGTCCTGCTTGATTAATATTGATGATATGGGTAGTACAAGAGTAGATCTACCAAGAGATCAGAGAGGCTAAACCCTAGAAGCTAGCCTATGGTATGATTGTATGTTGTGATTGTTGTCCTACGGACTAAAACCCTTCGGTTTATATAGACACCGGAGAGGGTTAGGGTTACACAAGGTCGGTTACAAAGGAGGAGATATCCATATACGTATTGCCTAGCTTGCCTTCCACGCCAAGTAGAGTCCCATCCGGACACGAGACGAAGTCTTCAATCTTGTATCTTCATAGTCTAACAGTCCGGCTAATGGAGATAGTCCGGTTGTCCGGAGACCCCCTAATCCAGGACTCCCTTAGAGAGCCTCCTATGTTGTCACTTTCATATACTAGTGGGAATTTTACATTATAGAACTTGGCTTGTATATTCCAATGATGGGCTTCCTCAAAATGCCCTAGGTCTTCGTGAGCAAGCGAGTTGGATGCACACCCACTTAGTTTCTTTTGTTGAGCTTTCATACACTTATAGCTCTAGTGCATCCGTTACATGGCAATCCGTACTCACTCACGTTGATATCTATTGTTGGGCATCTCCATAGCCCATTGATACGCCTAGTTGATGTGAGACTATCTTCTCCTTTTTGTCTTCTCCACAACCACCATTTTATTCCACATATATTGCTATGTCCATGGTTCACGCTCATGTATTGCGTGAAGATTGAAAAAGTTTGAGAACATCAAAAGTATGAAACAATTACTTGGCTTCTCATCGGGGTTGTGCATGATTTAAATATTTTGTGTGGTGAAGATAGAGCATAGCCAGACTATATGATTTTGTAGGGATAACTTTCTTTAGCCATGTTATTTTGAGAAGACATAATTGCTTTGTTAGTATGCTTGAAGTATTATTATTTTTATGTCAATATTAAACTTTTGTGTTGAATCTTTCAGATCTGAACATTCATGCCACAGTAAAGAAAATTACACTGAGAATTATGCTAGGTAGCATTCCACATCAAAAATTCTGTTTTTATCATTTACCTACTCGAGGACGAGCAGGAATTAAGCTTGGGGATGCTTGATACGTCTCCAACGTATCTATAATTTTTGATTGTTCTATGCTATTATATTATTTGTTTTGGATGTTTAATGGGCTTTAATATACTTTCTTATATTATTTTTGCGACTAACCTACTAACCAAAGGCCCAGTGCAAATTGCTATTTTTTGCCTATTTCAGTGTTTCGCAGAAAAGGAATATCAAACAGAATCCAAACGGAATGAAACCTTTGGGAGAGTTATTTTTGGAACAAACGTCATCCAGGAGACTTGGAGTGGACATCAAGAAAGAAGCGAGGAGGCCATGAGGCAGGAGGGCGCGCCCAGGGGGGTAGGCGCACCCCCACCCTAGTGGGCCCCTCGCAGCTCCGCCGACGTACTTCTTCCTCCTATATATACACACATACCCCAAAAACATCCAGGAGCACCACGAAACCCTATTTCCACCGCCGCAACCTTATGTACCCGTGAGATCCCATCTTGGGGCCTTTTCCGGCACTCCGCCAGAGGGGGAATCAATCATGGAGGGCTTCTACATCAACACCATAGCCTCCCCGATGATGTGTGAGTAGTTTACCATAGACCTTCGGGTCCATAGTTATTAGCTAGATGGCTTATTCTCTCTCTTTGGATCTCACATACAAAGTTCTCCTTCATTCTCTTGGAGATCTATTCGATGTAATTCTTTTTGCGGTGTGTTTGTCGAGATCCGACGAATTGTGGGTTTATGATCAAGATTATCTATGAACAATATTTGATTCTTCTCTGAATTCTTTTATGCAAGATTTAATATCTTTGCAAGTCTCTTCGAATTATCAGTTTGGTTTGGCCTACTAGATTGATCTTTCTTGCAATGGGAGAAGTGCTTAGCTTTGGTTTCAATCTTGCGGTGTCCTTTCCCAGTGAGAGCAGGGGCGGCAAGGCATGTATTGTATTGTTGCCATCGAGGATAAAAATATGGGGTTTATATCATATTGCTTGAGTTTATCCCTCTACATCATGTCATCTTGCCTAATGCGTTACTCTATTCTTATGAACTTAATACTCTAGATGCATGCTGGATAGCGATCGATGTGTGGAGTAATAGTAGTAGATGCAGAATCGTTTGGTCTACTTGTCGTGGACGTGATGCCTATATACATGATCATGCCTAGATATTCTCATAACTATGTGCTTTTCTATCAATTGCTCAACAATAATTTGTTCACCCACCGTAGAATTTGCTATCTTGAGAGAAGCCACTAGTGAAACCTATGCCCCCCGGGTTTATGTTCCATCATATTATTTTCCGATCTACTTGCTATTTCCATAGTTGTTTATTTTGCAATATTTATTTTCCAATCTATACAATAAAAATACCAAAAATATTTATCTTATTATCTCTATTAGATCTCACTTTCGTAAGTGACCGTGAAGGGATTGACAACCCCTTTATCACGTTGGTTGCGAGGTTCTTGTTTGTTTGTGCAGGTATTAGGGACTTGCGTGTTACCTCCTACTGGATTGATACCTTGGTTCTCAAAACTGAGGGAAATACTTATGCTACTTTGCTGCATCACCCTTTCCTCTTCAAGGGAAAACCAATGCAAGCTCAAGAGGTAGCACTTTCGCAGTGACAGTAGGGGCAGCAAGGCACGTATTGTATTGTGGCCATCGAGGATGAAAAGATGGGGTTTATATCAAATTGCTTGAGTTTATCCCTCTACATCATGTCATCTTGCTTAATGCGTAACTCTGTTCTTATGAACTTAATACTCTAGATGCATGCTGGATAGCGGTCGATGTGTGGAGTAATAGTAGTAGATGCAGAATCGTTTTGATCTACTTGACACAGACGTGATGCCTATATTCATGATCATTTCCTTAGATATCTTCATAATTATGCGCTTTTGTATCAATTGCTCGGCAGTAATTTGTTCACCCACCGTAATACATGCTATCTTGAGAGAAGCCACTAGTGAAACCTATGGCCCCCGGGTCTCTTTCCTATTATAATACATCTCTTTTATTTACATCGCATCTCATTTACTATTTTGCAATCTTTACTTTCCAATCTATACAACAAAAATACCAAAAATAATTACTTTACTATCTCTATTAGATCTCACTTTTGCGAGTGACCGTGAAGGGATTGACAACCCCTTTATCGCGTTGGTTGCAAGGTTCTTGATTGTTTGTGCAGGTACTAGGTGACTTGTGCGTTGTCTCCTACTGGATTGATACCTTGGTTCTCAAAACTGAGGGAAATACTTGCGCTACTTTGCTGCATCACCCTTTCCTCTTCAAGGGAAAACCAAAGCATGCTCAATAGGTAGCAAGAAGGATTTGTGGCACCGTTGCCGGGGAGATCTACGCCAAGTCAAGACATACCAAGTACCCACCATAAACTCTTCTCCCTCGCCTTACATTATTTGCCATTCGCCTCTCGTTTTCCTCTCCCCCACTTATAAAACGATTTTCGAAAACCTTTGCCTTTTCTTTGCCCCTCTTCCGTTCGTTTCTTTTCGCTTACTTCTTGTGTGCTTGTGTGTTGGATTGACTGTTTGTCACGATGGCTCAAGATAATACTAAATTGTGTGACTTTTCCAATACCAACAACAATGATTTTATTAGCACTCCAATTGATCCTACTACCGATGCTGAATATGGTGAAATTAATACCGCTTTGTTGAATCTTGTTATGAAAGATCAATTTTTGGCCTTCCTAGTGAAGATGCCGCTACCCATCTAAACAACTTTGTTGATTTGTGTGATATGCAAAAGAAGAAAGATGTGGATAATGATATTGTTAAATTGAAGCTATTTCCGTTTTCGCTTAGAGATCGTGCTAAAACTTTGTTCTCTTCTTTGCCTAAAAATAGTATTGATTCATGGAATAAGTGCAAAGATGCTTTTATCTCTAAGTATTGTCCTCCCGCTAAGATCATCTCTCTCAGGAACGATATTATGAATTTTAAGAAACTTGATCATGAGCATGTTGCACAAGCTTGGGGGGGGATGGAAATAATGATACGTAATTGCCCTACACATGGTTTGAATTTGTGGATGCTTATACAAAACTTTTATGCCGGACTGAATTTTGCTTCTAGAAATCTTTTAGATTCGGCCGCGGGAGGCACTTTTATGGAAATCACTTTAGGAGAAGCTACTAAACTCCTAGACAATATTATGGTTAATTATATTCAATGGCACACTGCTACCTCTTGAGCACTGCGTTGGATTTCCCCGAAGAGGAAAGGAGATGCATCAAAGTAGCATAAGTATTTCCCTCAGTTTTTGAGAACCAAGGTATCAATCCAGTAGGAGGCTACGCGCGAGTCCCTCGTACCTGCACAAAACAAATAACTCCTCGCAACCAACGCGATAAGGGGTTGTCAATCCCTTCACGGTCACTTACGAGAGTGAGATCTGATAGATATGATAAGATAATATTTTTGGTATTTTTGTGATAAAGATGCAAAGTAAAAAAGCAAAGGGAATAACTAAGTATTGGAAGATTAATATGATGAAGATAGACCCGGGGGCCATAGGTTTGTAAGTGCATCTAGTGCCCCTTAGTGGTTTTGGTGTATTGAAGACTTATAGGTTAAGGGACTAATGTGTTTTTGAGTGTACATAGGTCTATAAGTCTATGAGGAGTTTGATATTTATAGTGAAAGTCGACCCCTAAAAATGAAGTTCTTCGACTGAAGACTTTGGACTTCTGAAGACTTTCTGAAGACTTTGAAAGTGAAGAAATTGGTGCAATCCTGAAGACTTGGTATTCATTCGAGGAACATGAAGCGTGAAGACTTTTGTTTTCGTAGTTTCATTTTCTCTTTCTTGAGTCTTAGGAAACACCATACTGTTAAAGGGGGTCGAGGAAATACTAAGGAAAAATTTCCATGTGATGCTCAACTCAAAATCCTACACCTACCAATCCCTTCGAGTGAAGCCATTGGAAATCTCATATAGTTCAGTCATATTCTTTAGTGACAGAGACGAAGTTCTTCTGGTCTCTGAGGAATTTGTTCTGACTGAGGAGTTAGGAATTCGCCAGTGCAGATTGCCTACATAGTGAGGAACATGGTAGCCCTGAGGAATTTGATACTCAAATTTCCGACCATTGCTGTGCTTTGTGCCAGTTGTCCCAAAATATCTACCCACCTAACGGTCATATCATTGAAGGGCATTTATGTCTTATCATGTCGGGCTGTTCCTAGGCTATAAATAGCTGCCCCCTACAACCACTAGCTGGTCGGCTGCTCCGAGAGAAACTGACACTTGTCATTTGAGAGCATCCCATCCTCCGAGGACTTTGAGCGAAAATCATCAAGTGAGGAAAACCCAAACCCAAACACCTACAAACCCAAAGTGATCGAGCATCACTGAAGAGATTGATCATGCGTGGATCCGACGCTTGTTACCTTTGAAGACTGTGCTTCTTCCAGACAGTTAGGTGTCAAGGTCTAGAGCATCCAAGAGGAATTGTGGATCGCCGAGTGACCAAGTTTGTGAAGGTTCGGAAGTCACCTGAAGACTTACCACGAGTGATTGGGCGAGGTATGTGTGACCTTAGCTCAAGGGGAATACGGTGAGGATTGAGTATTCTGGACTGCGTGTTCAGAACTGGGTGTCCGGGACTGTGTGTCCTGAGGTTTAAATACCTAGCCGTCCTAACCAGACGTACAACTGTCACAGCAGTTGGAACTGGTCTACCAAATCATTGTCTTCACCAAGCTCACTAGTTCTATTTCCTCAACTCTTTCATTTCCTCATAACAGTGTTGAGTGCTTGTTCATATCTTTGTTTGAAGACTTTGACTGAAGACTTTCTCCTCAGTTCAATTTCTTCAGTCTGTTTGTCTTCATCATGTGTTATCCTGTGCTTACGCTTCCTGTACTCTATGCTTGTCTTCATTTCATCATGATGACTATGCTTGTGTTCTGTTATGTTTACTTTTGAGTACTTATTCCGCTGCTAGTAGTTCTTCGCTAAGGAATTTCCTCACCTGCAAATTCCTCAGTGAAGAATTCATAAAAATCACCTATTCACCCCCCTCTAGTCGATATAACGCACTTTCAAGGTTTCACTAGTGGCTTCTCTCAAGAGCATAAGTATTTTACAGTGGGTGAACGAATTACTGTTGAGCAATTGACAGAATTGAGCATAGTTATGAGAACATCTAGGTATGATCATGTATATAGGCATCACGTCCAAGACAAGTAGACCGACTCCTGCCTGCATCTACTACTATTACTCCACTCATCGACCGCTATCCAGCATGCATCTAGAGTATTAAGTTCATGAAAACAGAGTAACGTCTTAAGCAAGATGACATGATGTAGAGGGATAGATTCATGCAATATGATTAAAAAAACCATCTTGTTATCCTCGATGGCAACTATACAATACGTGCCTTGCTGCCCCTACTGTCACTGGGAAAGGACACCGCAAGATTGAACCCAAAGCTAAGCACTTCTCCCATTGCAAGAAAGACCAATCTAGTAGGCCAAACCAAACTGATAATTCGAATCGACTTGCAAAGATAACCAATCATACATAAAAGAATTCAGAGAAGATTCAAATATTATTCATAGATAATCTTGATCATAAACCCACAATTCATCGGTCTCAACAAACACACCGCAAAAAGAAGATTACATCGAATAGATCTCCACAAGAGAGGGGGAGAACATTGTATTGAGATCCAAAAAGAGAGAAGAAGTCATCTAGCTAATAACTATGGACCCGAAGGTCTGAGGTAAACTACTCACACTTCATCAGAGAGGCTATGGTGTTGATGTAGAAGCCCTCCGTGATGGATACCCCTTCCGGCGGAGCTCCGGAACAGGCCCCAAGATGGGATCTCGTGGATATAGAAAGTTGCGGCGGTGGAATTAGGTTTTTGGCTCCGTATCTGATCGTTTGGGGGTACGTAGGTATATATAGGAGGAAGAAGTATGTCGGTGGAGCAACAGGGGGCCCACGAGGGTGGAGGGCGTGCCTGGGGGGGAGGGGGGTAGGCGCGCCCCCTACCTCGTGGCCTCCTCCTTTGTTTCTTGACGTAGGGTCCAAGTCCCCTGGATCATGTTCGGTGAGAAAATCACGTTCCCGAAGGTTTCATTCCGTTTGGACTCCGTTTGATATTCCTTTTCTTCGAAACCCTAAAATAGGCAAAAACAGCAATTCTGGGCTGGGCCTCCGGTTAATAGGTTAGTCCCAAAAATAATATAAAAGTGGATAATAAAGCCCAATAATGTCCAAACCAGTAGATAATATAGCATGGAGCAATCATAAATTATAGATACGTTGGAGACGTATCACACACCGAAAGATCCACTAGTAAAAAAGTTCATGTGATTGAAGAGATTAATGTTTTGAGTGGAAAGATGGATGAACTTATGAAATTGTGTGCTAATAAAAGTGTTTCTTCTGATCCTAAGATATGCCTTTGTCCACTTTAATTGAGAATAATAATGAATCTATGGATGTGAATTTTGTTCGTAGGAACAATTTTGGTAACAACACGTATAGAGGAAACTTTAATTCTAGGTCGTTTCCTAGTAATTCCTCTAATAATTATGGTAATTCCTACAACAACTCGTATGGAAATTTTTAATAAGATTCCCTCTGATTTTGAGACTAGTGTTAAATAATTTATGAGTTCGCAAAAGAATTTCAATGCTTTGGTAGAAGAAAAATTGCTTAAGATTGATGAGTTGGCTAGGAACGTGGACAAAATTTCTCTTGATGTTGATTATTTGAAACTTAGATCTGTTCCACCTAAGCATGACATCAATGAGTCTCTCAAATCCATGATAATTTCCATTGGTGAGTGCAAAGAAAGAACCACTAGGATGTGTGCAAAAAAAGATTGCTTTGTGAAAGCATGTTCTTCTAGTTTTCATGATAATAATGATGACAATCTAAAAGTGATTGATGTGACTCGTATTAAATCTTTGTTTTCCAATATGAATCTTGATAAATATGGGACTGGAGATGAGTCAACTTTATTTAAAAGGCGTCCCAATGATTCGGAGTTTTTAGATCTCGATGCAAAAATTAATAAAAGTGGGATTGAAGAGGTCAAAACTTTACATAGCAATGAACCCACTATTTTGGATTCAAGGAATTTAATTATGATAATTGCTCTTTGATAGATTATATTTCCTTGTTGCAATCCGTGTTAAATTCTCCTCATGCTTATAATCAAAATAAAGCTTTTACTAAACATATCGTTGATGCTTTAATGCAATCCTATGAAGAAAAGCTTGAACTAGAAGTTTCTATCCCTAGAAAACTTTATGATGAGTGGGAACCTACTATTAAAATTAAGATTAAAGATTATGAATGGTCTGCTTTGTGTGATTTGGGTGCTAGTGTTTCCACGATTCCAAAAACCTTGTGTGATGTGCTAGGTTTCTGTGAATTTGATGATTGTTCTTTAAATTTGCATCTTGCGGATTCCACCATTAAGAAACCTATGGGAAGGATTAATGATGTTCTTATTGTTGAAAATAGGAATTATGTGCCTGTAGATTTCATTGTTCTTGACATAGATTACAACCCTACATGTCCTATTATTCTTGGTAGACCTTTCCATAGCATGATTGGTGCAATTATTGACATGAAAGAAGGAAATATTAGATTCCAATTTCCGTTAAGGAAAGGCATGGAACACTTTCCTAGGAAGAAAATTAAATTTCCTTATGAATCTATTATGAGAGCCACTTATGGATTGCATACCAAAGATGGCAATACCTAGATCTATTCTTGTTTTTATGCCTAGCTAGGGGCGTTAAATGATAGCGCTTGTTGGGAGGCAACCCAATTTTATTTTTGTTCTTTGCTTTTTGCTCCTGTTTCGTAATAAATAATTCATCTAACTTATGTTATGATTTTGTTTTTTATGTTTTAATTAGTGTTTGTGCCAAGTAAAGCCTTTAGGATCTTCTTGGGTGATAGTTGTTTGATCTTGCTGAAAAAACAGAAACTTTTATGCTGACGAAATTAATTTTCATTTTTAGCAGAGAGCGATAAAATACCCATTCCACTTGCAGTAGATCAATATACGAATTTCTAAGGCCGCCCTATTTTTTTAGAATTTTTGGAGTTACGGAAGTATTCTAAAGTTACAGATTGCTACAGACTGTTCTGTTTTTTGACAGATTCTGTTTTTCGTGTGTTGTTTGCTTATTTTGATGAATCTATGAGTAGTATCGGGGGGTATGAACCATAGAGAAGTTGGAATACAGTAGGTTTAACACCAATATAAATAAATAATGAGTTCATTACAGTACCTTAAAGTGGTGGTTTATTTTCTTATACTAACGGAGCTCATGAGATTTTCTGTTGAAGTTTTGTGTTGTGAAGTTTTCAAGTTTTTGGGTAAAGATCTGATGGATTTTGTAATAAGGAGTGGCAAGAGCCTAAGCTTGGGGATGCACAAGGCACCCCAAGGTAAAATTCGAGGTCAACCAAAAGCCTAAGCTTGGGGATGCCCCGGAAGGCATCCCCTCTTTCGTCTTCGTCTATCGGTAACTTCACTTGAGGCTATATTTTTATTCACCACATGATATGTGTTTTTCTTGGAGCATCTTGTACGATTTGAGTCTTTGATTTTTAGTTTACCAAAATCATCCTTGCTGTACACACCTTTTGGGAGAGACACACATGAATCGGAATTTATTAGAATGCTCTATGTGCTTCATTTATATCTTTTGAGCTAGATAATTTTGCTCTAGTGCTTCACTTATATCTTTTTAGAGCATGATGGTGGTTTTATTTTATAGAAATTATTGATCTCTCATGCTTCACTTATATTATTTTGAGAGTCTTTTAGAACAGCATGGTAATTTGCTTTGGCTATAAAACTAGTCCTAATATGATGGGCATCCAAGATGGGTATAATAAAAACTTTCATATAAAGTGCGTTGAATACTATGAGAAGTTTGATTCTTTATGATTGTTTTGAGATATGAATATGGTGATATTAGAGTCATGCTAGTGGAGTAGTTGTGAATTTGAGAGATACTTGTGTTAAAGTTTGTGATTCTCGTAGCATGCACATATGGTGAACCGTTATGTGATGAAGTTGGAGCATGATTTATTGATTCATTGTCTTCCTTATGAGTGGCGGTCGGGGACAAGCGATGGTACTTTCCTACCAATCTATCCCCCTAGGAGCACGCACGTAATACTTCGTTTCGATAACTAATAGATTTTTGCAATAAGTATGTGAGTTCTTTATGACTAATGTTTTTTTTGACACAAATTCTTTATGACTAATGTTGAGTCCATGGATTATACGCACTCTCACCCTTCCACCATTGCTAGCCTCTCTAGTACCGCAAAACTTTCACCGGTACCATAGACCCACCATTTACCTTCCTCAAAACAGCCACCATGCCTACCTATTATGGCATTTCCATAGCCATTCCGAGATATATTGCCATGCAACTTTCCACCATTCCATTTATTATGACACGCTCCATCATTGTCATATTGCCTTGCATGATCATGTACTTGACATCGTATTTGTGGCAAAGCCACCATTCATAATTCTTTCATACATGTTACTCTTGATTCATTGCACATCCCGGTACACCGCCGGAGGCATTCATATAGAGTCATATTTTGTTCTAAGTATCGAGTTGTAAGTAAATAACAGTGTGATGATCATCATTATTAGAGCATTGTCCCATGTGAGGAAAGGATGATGGAGACTATGATTCCCCCACAAGTTGGGATGAGACTCCAGACGAAAAATAAAAATAAAAAGGGAAAAAAGAGGCCATAAAAAGGGAGAAAAGGCCCAAATAAAAAGGGACAAAAAATGAGATAAAAAGAGAGAAGGGACAATGCTACTATCCTTTTACCACACTTGTGCTTCAAAGTAGCACCATGATCTTCATGATAGAGAGTCTCCTATTTTGTCACTTTCATATACTAGTGGGAATTTTTAATTATAGAACTTGGCTTGTATATTCGAATGATGGGCTTCCTCAAAATGCCCTAGGTCTTTGTGAGCAAGTAATTTGGATGCACACCCACTTAGTTTCTTTTTGAGCTTTCATACACTTATAGCTCTAGTGCATTATTTGCATGGCAATCGCTACTCACTCAAATTGATATCTATTGATGGGCATCTCCATAGCCCGTTGAAACGCCTAGTTGATGTGAGACTATCTTCTCCTTTTTGTCTTGTGCACAATCACCATTCCATTCCACCTATAGTGCTATGTCCATGGCTCACGCTCATGTATTGCGTGAAGATTGAAAAAGTTTGGGAACATCAAAAGTATGAAACAATTGCTTGGCTTGCCATTGGGGTTGTGCATGATTAAATATTTTGTGTGATGAAGATAGAGCATAGCCAGACTATATGATTTTGTAGGGATAACTTTCTTTGGCCATGTTATTTTGAGAAGACATGATTGCTTTGTTAGTATGCTTGAAGTATTATTGTTTTTATGTCAATATTAAACTTTTGTATTGAATCTTTCGGATCTGAACATTCATGCCACAATAAAGAAAATTACATTGATAATTTTGTTAGTAGCATTCCACATCAAAACTCTGTTTTTATCATTTACCTACTCGAGGATGAGCATGAATTAAGCTTGGGGATGCTTGATACGTCTCCAATGTATCTATAATTTTTTATTGTTCCATGCTATTATATTATCTGTTTTGGATGTTTAATGGGCTTTAATATGCTCTTTTATATTATTTTTGGGACTAACCTATTAACTAGAGGCCTAGTGCCAGTTTCTGTTTTTTTGCATATTTTAGAGTTTTGCAGAAAAGGAATACCAAACGGAGTCCAAACGGAATGAAACCTTAGCGATGATCTTTCTTGGACCAAAAGCAATCCAGAAGACTTGGAGTTGAAGTCTGGAACTCCACGAGGAGGCCACGAGGCAGGAGGGCGCGCCCAGGTGGTTAGGCGCGGCCCCTACCCTCGTGGTCCCCTCGTAGCTCCACTGACGTACTTGTTTCACCTATATATACTCTTATACCCTAGAAACATCAGGGAGAGCCACGAAACCATTTTTCCACCCCCGCAACCTTCTGTACCCATGAGATCCCATCTTGGGGCCTTTTCCGGTGATTTGCCGGAGGGGGAATCGATCATGAAGGGCTTCTATGTTAACACCATTGCCTCTCCGATGAAGCGTGAGTAGTTTACCACAGACCTTCGGGTCCATAGTTATTAGCTAGATGGCTTCTTCTATCTCTTGGATTCTCAATACAAAGTTCTCCTTGATGTTCTTGGAGATCTATTTGATGTAATACTCTTTTGCGGTGTGTTTGTAGAGATCCGATGAATTGTGGATTTATGAACAAGATTATCTATGAATATTATTTGGTTCTTCTCTGAAATCTTATATGCATGATTTGATATCTTTGCAAGTCTCTTCGAATTATCGGTTTAGTTTGGTCTACTAGATTAACCTTTCTTGCAATGGGAGAAGTGCTTAGCTTTGGGTTCAATCTTGCGGTGTCCTTTCCTAGTGACAGTAGGGGCAGCAAGGCACGTATTGTATTGTTGCCATTGAGGATAAAAAGATGGGGTTTATATCATATTGCTTGAGTTTATCCCTCTACATCATGTCATCTTGTTTAATGCGTTACTCTGTTCTTATGAACTTAATACTCTAGATGCATGCTGGATAGCGGTCGATGTGTGGAGTAATAGTAGTAGATGCATAATTGTTTCAATCTACTTGACACGGACATGATGCCTATATTCAGGATCATTGCCTTAGATATCTTCATAATTATGTGCTTTTCTATCAATTGCTCGGCAGTAATTTGTTCACCCACCGCAATACATGCTATCTTGAGAGAAGCCACTTGTCGGTGTCAAAACCGGCGGATCTCGGATAGGGGGTCCCGAACTGTGCGTCTAGGCCGGATGGTAACAGGAGGCAAGGGACACAAAGTTTTACCCAGGTTCGGGCCCTCTTGATGGAGGTAAAACCCTACGTCCTGCTTGATTAATATTGATGATATGGGTGTTACAAGACTAGATCTACCACGAGATCAGAGAGGCTAAACCCTAGAAGCTAGCCTATGGTATGATTGTATGTTGTGATTGTTGTCCTACGGACTAAAACCCTTCGGTTTATATAGACACCAGAGAGGGTTAGGGTTACACAAGGTCGGTTACAAAGGAGGAGATATCCATATACGTATTGCCTAGCTTGCCTTCCACGCCAAGTAGAGTCCCATCCAGACACGAGACGAAGTCTTCAATCTTGTATCTTCATAGTCTAACAGTCCGGCCAATGGAGATAGTCCGGCTGTCCGGAGACCCACTAATCCAGGACTCCCACACCACTAGTGAAACCTATGCCCCCCGGGTCTCTTTCCTATTATATTACATCTCTTTTATTTACATCACATCTCGTTTACTATTTTGCAATCTTTACTTTCCAATCTGTACAGCAAAAATACCAAAAATATTTACTTTACTATCTCTATTAGATCTCACTTTTGCGAGTGACCGTGAAGGGATTGACAACCCATTTATTCTGTTGGTTGCAAGGTTCTTGATTGTTTGTGCAGGTACTAGGTGACTTGTGCATTGTCTCCCACTGGATTGATACATTGGTTCTCAAAACTGAGGGAAATACTTATGCTACTTTGCTGCATCACCCTTTCCTCTTCAAGGGAAAACCAACGCATGCTCAAGAGGTAGCAGGGCACCGCACACGGCTAAGAGAAACTTGTGTGTCCTTTGGGGTGCCCCCCTCCCACATATATAAAGGGGGGAGGAGGAGGAGGCCGGCCTAGAGGGGGCGCGCACCATTGGGAGTCCAACTAGGATTCCCAATCCTAGTTGGAGTCCCCTTCCATCCAAGAGAGGGAGAAGGAGGGAAGGAGGAAAGGAAGAGAAGGAAGGAGGGGGGCGCCGCCCCTCCCATTGTCCAATTCAGACTGGGAAGGGGGGTGCACGCCACCTCTGGCCGGCCCTCTCTCTTCTCCACTAAGGCCCATGATGGCCCATTAACTTTCGGGGGAGGGGGGTTCCGGTAACCCATGGTACTCCGAAACTTATCCGAAACGACCCGAACCATTCCGGTGTCCGAATGTAGCCTTCCAATATATGAATCTTTATGTCTCGACCATTTCGAGACTCCTCGTAATGTCCGTGTTCTCATTCGGGACTCTGAACAAACTTGGTTCATCAAATCACATAACTAATAACACAAATCATCATCGAACGTTAAGCGTGCGGACTCTGCGGGTTCGAGAACTATGTAGACATGACCGAGACACATCTCCGGTCAATAACCAATAGTGGAACCTAGATGCTCATATTGGCTCCTACATATTCTACGAAGATCTTTATCGGTCAAACCGCATAACAACATACGTTGTTCCCTTTGTCATCGGTATGTTACTTGCCCGAGATTCGATCGTCGGTATCATCATACCTAGTTCAATATCGTCATCGGCAAGTCTCTTTACTTGTTCCGTAATGCATCATCACGTGACTAACTCATTAGTCACATTGCTTGCAAGGCTCATAGTGATGTGCATTACCAAGAGGGCCCAGAGATACCTCTCCGATACACGGAGTGACAAATCCTAATCTCGATCTATGCCAACTCAACAAACACCATCAGAGACACCTGTAGAGAATCTTTATAATCACCTAGTTACGTTGTGACGTTTGATAGCACACAAGGTGTTCCTCCGGTATTCGGGAGTTGCATAATCTCATAGTATGAGGAACATGTATAAGTCATGAACAAAGCAATAGCAGAAAAACTAAACGATCATTATGCTAAGCTAATGGATGGGTCTTGTCCATCACATCATTCTCTAATGATGTGATCCCGTTCATCAAATGATAAAACACATGTCTTTGGCTAGGAAACTTAACCATCTTTGATTAACGAGCTAGTCAAGTAGAGGCATACTAGGGACACTCTGTTTGTCTATGTATCCACACTGTACTAAGTTTCTGGTTAATACAATTCTAGCATGAATACTAAACATTTATCATCATATAAGGAAATATAAATAACAACTTTATTATTGCCTCTACGACATATTTCCTTCAGCGTTCGGCACCACTTGGTACCTCGGCATCACTCCGCTGGGACATAGATGACGCCAAACACCAAAGAGCGGGTATGCAAACTGGAGGGTGCAGGTGGTGGATCCAAACTGATGCCACCTACACTCACAAAATCAATCATTAGCGATAAGATAACAATCTATATGCATGCTATGCGACAAGCAAATGCAACAATCAAAATGTAGCAAACCGACTAGACTTTATACTACCGGTTTCTAACGCTCGCGTGGATTATGGCGTCCTACAGCCAAACCTGCTCTGATACCAAGTCATGTGGCACCCCGGCTCGGAGAGACCGAAAACCCCCATATTCCAGCCCAGAGATCAAGTCTTCTGGAATACGACACCGCTTGGCATAGAACAAATGAGCTCTTATTACAAATGATATGGATACAAGAGTTCCGATATAACATCGGATTGCATCGGCACGGTGGCACTATGCATGCTAAGGTAGTTCTATGCTAGCAGCAGAATAACTCATGGCAGCAGCACAATAACGACAGTGGTGAACTCAACTCCATAGGGACTCTGGCTGGAACGCGTATCCTAGCTCACAAACTCGGGATCCTCGACAAGCAAGCAATCACGGCATGCCCTGCAAACTAGCATGACACGCCAGGTGAGTACTTTGAATGTACTCGCAAGCTCACAACAACCAAAAGCAATCTAGACAAAAAACAACATGGCATTTACAGATTAATCATCCATGACGGGCATGATACTACTAGAACAACATAAGCATGGCATGAGCATGTTAACCAAAGCACAACTAAACCATATGAGATGAGCATGGCATAAGTATGAACAAGACGATACTAGCATGTAGCATGTTTACAAATATCATGGACCAACTTACTTTGTTCGGAGGTTACCTTGTAACCAACATAGATATGCCAATCTTACTTACCATCGTGGCCATCATGGGATCACTTCATCATTATCAAGAATACTGTTGTGATCCTCACAAGATCACCTTATCATTATCAAGAATACCATCGTGATCCTCCCGTGACCACATAAAGATCAACCAATTTCTTTCCTCATTGAACCAGGGTTGTTTATTAGTCAGATTATTATTACTATTGACCCATAGTGTGACCTACTACGAACTGGGCCCATATCTACGGGCGCGGCTACAATAGATTATACACTCTGTAGAGGTTAGTACACTGTACCCACAACACAGAACCCATGGCCTCGTACTCCCATTTAGGTGGACCAACGACGTTCCGACAAAACCAATCTATTGCATGACACTCTCCCGACCACTCCAACCAACTCCCCTTTGGGTTAAGTCATGGGTGGCCCCGGATGCCACTCTGGACATCAACGACCACCGTCGTGGCAAAACAAAACAAATTGCCCCAAACAGGGACAAAAGAATGCAAACAACTCAGGCACACAAGGCTTATGGCCGCCTACCTGATCAGGGTAGCGCGCGCACATAACCTTCCCTAGTTGGAGGCACCGGTGAGAGGCATGACAATAGACCGAATCAGGCCCCCCCCATAAGGCAAGTGCGGCTGCACTGATCAGCTCGATTCGATGGCACTATCACTCAGCCAACATATCTGTTCAAGTTCGATTAATGTCCGGTTTAACATGAATGGTGATGAGCTGAGTCATAATAACATGATGAAATAACAATGCACAGGAACATGGTATCAACATGAGTAGGGATGGTAAGCATAACCATTAACATATGAATCATAGCAACAATATTTATTATACCGATGCACATGAGCATGGCAGACCGATGATCATGAATAGCACAAGTATAATAACACTTTAGATGAACATAGCATGATCACTGACACCAAAAAATAATTACCAGAAAAGAACATGATAACAATATTAGCAAGTAAGTATGTAACCAACTAGATGAAAATAATCATGGCATAAGAGCAAGCATGGATCCATAAGCATATAAAGCATTCACGAAAATATTAACATGCACAACTTATTTAAATATTCAAGTTGAAAACCATGGCTACTACAAGGCCAGCATGCAAAGCTCGCGGAAGGATTCACGGGAAACACTTCTCTCTCGAAGGGGGCTGATTAGAGGCAAGGGCAAAATGGTCATTTTTAGTATGTGACAACATAGTGAAAATTATACCAACGGAACGGGCTCGACGAACAGAGAACTTGGGCTTTTGAATCATCTGCTTCGGAGCTACGGTCGTGAAGATATGACCGTTCGTTAAGTAGAAAATAAATAAAAACTATTCATTTATGCGGCTAACCGAGGAATATTCACAAATTAAGGGTTTTGGCCGGCGGGGTTTAAATAGAAGATGCACTTCTGGTAATACGCTTTCAGAGAAGTGAAAGCGCATTTTGTCCAAAGCAGAAGCGGAACATGTTTTCAGTAAACCGAATACGTATTTTCGCAGAAGGCACCTCCACTTATTCACGCGGGCCCAAGGCTTAGGTCGCTGACGTGTGGGTCTCGTGCTGACTTCCCTCTCTCCTCCCGCTAGCTTCTTCTTCAACCTCCCGTCGCCGCAAAGAAGAGACGAGGCTGATAGCCCCAACGAGGATCCCCGGCGGTACCGGCCACCATTCTCGCCTGTCGGCATACCGACGAGCTCGGCACGTCGATCCACATCCATCCAGGGGTAGCACAAACCTCGAGGAGGGCGGGCACGGGCACACCCTAGGCTGAGGTGGACGACAGTTTTTGACGAAGTTCGGCAGCAACGTTCGGTCATGGAGAAGAGGAGCTGGTGATGCAGGAAGGTTTGTGGTGATGGTAGAGGCCTCTAGTGGTGGAACGAGGGGAGGGGAGGGCCGATGTTGTGTCAATTTAGGAGGAGGCCGACTGCAGACACGGTGGCCGTTGGAGGGAATGAGAGCTCCTCAGGATCGGTGGAGTGGCTAGGGAGGCTTCTAGGGGTGAGGAGGTGAGCTTGGTGCGGCCGGGAGGCCTCGGCGTGGGCTTATATAGCCGGGGCGACGAGAGGGGCGAGCATGGCCACGGCGACGTGTGTGCCGGCGCTCTGGCATGAGCAGGGCCATGCGGAGGGAGGGCAGCGTGTCCAGAGGCTTCACGGGGAGGAGAGAAGACCCAGGCATGCTCATGAAGGCGCGGGCGCGACACGAGCGACATGCCAAGGTGGAGTGGACGCGGTCTACCCGTGGACGTGGCCTGTGCACCGCGTAGGAGGTGACTGGAGGGCGCGAGGGGCTCAGGGCGACGTCACGGGGAAGCTACTAGACAAGGCTAGGCGACGAAGGATTGGAGAAACAGATGAGTGGGAGGTGTCTAACTGCCTGAGCGCGGGCATTGGTATGGCAGACACGTGGTCACCGCGTGAACACGACGATGCCACACACTCTGGTCCTGCAAACCATGTCTGTGAGGTGGATCAGAGGCCAATGAAGTGGCTTATCAACTTTAGAAGAGATAAGGGAGGCAAGAACTGGGTGATAAGAGCTAACACTTCTTCTGGACAACAAGTTTTTGTACCAGGGTGGGGAAGATGCACTTGGGGATAGATGCTGATATTTGGCTAAGAGGTGATCACACACAAAGGTGATTATCTTGGCAAATTTTCATCTCCAATGGAGATGCCTAGGTGGCACTTGCTTCACAACGCACCACACTGGACATAAATGAATATGTTGATGTAGCACTCACATAAATGATTGTATTGAGCTGAATTTTGGTGGAGGCTAGTTATTTGGGCACATGAACACACTGTAAAAATTTCATACCATTTGGATATACCAAAATGGTACTTCCTTCACAGTGGTCCTATCTGGACAGAAACTAAGAAAAAATGTAGAGGGAAATAGCTAGATGAAATGAGTTCAAATTTGGTGTAGAAAGTTTATATGGGTAGGAACATGTCCTGGTAAATTTTCAGCAATAATGAAGCAATATAAAATATAATTGCTTCACAAACTGAAAATCTGACCAGAAGCAAAGATTTGATGATGAGCTCACATGGATGGATGAAATGAGCTCAAATTTTAAGGAGAGCTATTATTTGAGCATATGGAAGTCATGGAAAAAAATTCAAATCATTTGGATATGCCTAGCTTGTACCTCCTTCACAAAGTTCCATTTTGGAAAGAAACTTTGGAAAATTGTTGAGGAATATTTACTAGGAAAATGAAGTTTAATTTTGTCATGTGGAAATTATATGGATAGGAAAAGGTGTCCAAAAAGTTTTGGGGCAAACAAGCAAAGATAATTAACACTTCCTTCTCAAAGTGCCATTTAGGGCAGAATAGGAAAAGGAATATTAATTAATTATTTTTGAACTAGGCAAGGAATAATTTTGACATATCTATGAAATATATGTCCCAAATGATTTATGAGAATTTGTGGGATTTTTGGGAATGACAGAAATATAGGTTGCTTCACAACCTAGGGTAAACAAGGTTATTTAATAGAAAAAGGAATATTCCCAACGAAGATAATTTGTGTTTGGGCTTGAATTGAAATTACATGGCCTTGGGAAGAATTTGAGGATGACAAGCCACTTGGAAGACTAGGAAGAGATGATCTTCCCAAGTTTTTAGACCACTGAGCCAGGGGAAAAAATCTCCAACAAAATCCTCAGAAAATCAAAAGAAAAATAAAGGGCCAAAAAATAGGGTGTTACAATTCATTTCCTCGTCCAACAAGTCATCACTTTTGTCTAGAAATTTCTGAATCTTTTCCATAGAAGTTTATTGTTTAGTTGCAATATTAGCAAGTGTCTTATAGATAGGTTTGGATTCACACTCAGAGTCATCTTCACTAGAGGTCTGAAAGTAGGCATCGTGTGAGTTTACCTTTGCGCCTCTTGCCATGAAGCAGTAGGTTGGAGCAGAGTTTTCGTCATCATTGGCTTCAGAGTCGATGATGTGACCATTATCTTCAGTGTTGAATATGGACTTGGCGTCTTGGTGACAAAAGCTGAAGCCAGTGCCAGGCTTGCCACGCCTGAATCAGACCCCTCCTCTGACTCCACCTCAGCGTCCTCTGAAGCCGACTCCTCCTCTGAATCCATCTCTTTGCCGATGAATGCATGTGCTTTCCCAGATGAGCTCTTCTTGTGAGATGAAGACTTTGAACAAGACATTGTGAATTTCTTCTTCTTGTTAGAGTCATATTCTTTGCTCTTCTTCTTTTTCTTGGCTTCCTTTTCCGATTGAGGACATTTAGAGATGTAGTGACCTAGCTTCTTACATTTGTGGAAGGCTCTCTTTTTGTTGTCACGAGTGGAAGCCTCGACATTCTTCGAGCTGGATCGTGAAGACTTTACAAACCGGTTTTTCTTGGAGAACTTTTGGAACTTTCTCACATGCATTTCTAGTTCCTTGCCAATGTCTTCAGGATCACAAGAACTGTAGTTAGAGTCTTCAGATGAAGATACAACCTTTGCCTTCAAAGCATGGGATCTCCCATAGTTATGACCATAGATATCTCTCTTCTCAAATAGCTGGAACTTATGGGTATTGAGCCTCTCTATTATATCAGACGTGCCAAGATCCTTGAAGTCAGGACGTTCTTGAATCATCAGCGATAGGGTGTCAAATGAGCTATCAAGTGATCTCAATAGCTTCTTCATGACTTCATGCTTAGTGATTTCAGTGGAGCCAAGTGCACATAGCTCAATGGTGATATCAGTAAGACAGTCGAATGTGAGCTGGGCATTTTCATTGTCAGGCCTCTTGAAGCGGTTGAAGAGATTGCGTAGCACATCGATTCTTGAGTATCTTCGAGTTGAGACACCTTCATGGACCTTGGAAAGCCAGTCCCAGACTAGCTTCCCAGACTCCTGATACGTCTCCAACATATCTATAATTTTTGATTGCTCCATGCTATATTATCTTCTATTTTGGATGTTTATGGGCTTTATTATACACTTTTATATTGTTTTTGGGACTAACCTATTAACACAGAGCCCAGTGCCAGTTTCTGTTTTTTTGCCTATTTTAGGGTTTCGAAGAAAAGGAAAATCAAACGGAGTCCAATTGACCTGAAACTTCACGAAACTCATTTTTAGAAGGAAAGAAGCCCAGAAGACTTGGAGTCCACGTAAGGGAAGCTTCGAGGAGGCCACGAGGTAGGGGGGCGCGCCCACCCCCTGGGCGTGCCCTCCACCCTCGTGGGCCCCTCATGGCCTCCCTGACGTACTTCTTCCGCCTATATAGCTCCATATACCCTAAAAACATCCGAGAGCACAATAGATCGGGAGTTTCGCCGCCAGAAGCCTCCATAGCCCCCGAAAACCAATCTAGACCCATTCTGGCACCCTGCCGGAGGGGGAATCCTTCTCCGGTGGCTATCTTCATCATCCCGGTGCTCTCCATGACGAGGAGGGAGTAGTTCTCCCTCGGGGCCGAGGGTATGTACCAGTAGCTATGTGTTTGATCTCTCTCTCTCTCTCTCAAATTCTTGAGGTGGTACGATCTTGATGTATCGCGAGCTTTGCTATTATAGTTGGATCTTATGTTTCTTCTCCCCCTCTACTCTCTTGTAATGGATTGAGTTTCCCCTTTGAAGTAATCTTATCGGATTGAGTCTTTAAAGATTTGAGAACACTTGATGTATGTCTTGCCGTGTGTATCTGTGGTGACAATGGGATATCACGTGATTCACTTGATGTATGTTTTGGTGATCAACTTGCGGGTTCCGCCCATGAACCTATGCATAGGGGTTGGCACACGTTTTCGTCGTGATTCTCCGGTAGAAACTTTGGGGCACTCTTTGAGGTCCTTTGTGTTGGTTTGAATAGATGAATCTGAGATTGTGTGACGCATATCATATAATCATACCAACGGATACTTGAGGTGACATTGGAGTATCTAGGTGACATTAGGGTTTTGGTTGATTTGTGTCTTAAGGTGTTATTCTAGTACGAACTCTAGGGCTGTTTGTGACACTTATAGGAATAGCCCAACGGATTGATTGGAAAGAATAACTTTGAGGTGGTTTTGTGCCCTACCATAATCTCTTCGTTTGTTCTCCGCTATTAGTGACTTTGGAGTGACTCTTTGTTGCATGTTGAGGGATAGTTATGTGATCCAATTATGTTAGTATTGTTGAGGGAACTTGCACTAGTGAAAGTATGAACCCTAGGCCTTGTTTCAACGCATTGCAATACCGTTTACGCTCACTTTTATCATTCGTTACCTTGCTGTTTTTATATTTTCATATTAAAAAAACTATTATCTACCATCCATATACCACCTGTATCACCATCTCTTCGCCGAACTAGTGCACCTATACAATTTGCCATTGTATTGGGTGTGTTGGGGAAACAAGAGACTCTTTGTTATTTGGTTGCAGGGTTGCTTGAGAGAGACCATCTTCATCCTACGCCTCCTACTGATTGATAAACCTTAGGTCATCCACTTGAGGGAAATTTGCTACTGTCCTACAAACCTCTGCACTTGGAGGCCCAACAACATCTACAAGAAGAAGGTTGTGTTGTAGACATCAAGCTCTTTTCCGACGCCGTTGCCAGGGAGGTGAGTGCTTGAAGGTATATCTTTAGATCTTGCAATCGAGTCTTTTAGTTTCTTGTTTTATCACTAGTTTAGTTTATAAAAGAAAATTACAAAAAATGGAATTAAGTTTGTCTCATACGCTTCACCTTTTTAATATCTTTCGTGAGTATGATGGAAAGGATAATTGTGCTCAAGTGCTAGAAGAAGAAATTTATAAAATGTTTGGCACTAAATATTTGAATGATGAGCATGATTGCAATGTTGTTAGTACGAATTCTTTGAATATCCATGATACTAATAATGATTGCACTAGTTATGATGTCTCCTATAAACATGCCAATTTTTGTGGAGTACATTAGGTTTGTAAGTACACACCAAATAGGGAAGATAGATATTGCAAGAGGCATAAGTACTTAGAAACTAAGTTGTTGCAAGAAAGGCTAGATGAATGTGCTGAAAATTTAAATTATTTTGGCCATACTTGTGAGCTTTGCAATGAACATGATCATTTCAGTACCCAATGCAAATTGTTTCATGATCGTATTGTGTCCAAAAATTGTGATGACTTGATTGCCCTTGCACATCATATTGAACTTAGTTTGCTTATGGGTTATGAATAAATGAAACATATAACTAATTATCTTCCAGAATTTGCCCGTTATAAACTTCTTGGCTTTGATCTAGAGGAAATTTATATGTATTGTGCGGTGAATTGCTTTGAAAATCCTTATATTGCCAATTACATAAAGAAAAACAAATAGAAGATGAAGAGAATACTAATGAAAGGGAAGAGACTTCAATATCCTCCTATTATTTCTTATGATGAATCAGGTAACGAGGAGGAGCCTCCTATTCAACCAATCTCATTAATAAGGAGCTCCAAAAAGAGGATTGAACCCACACATGATGTGGTGAAGAAGAAGAAAAGAAAAAGGAAGAGAGGTAAAAAGATATCTCCCCCAAATAATGCTGCTCCTATTAATATTGTGCCTTATGAAAATATAATTGTGGAAGATAATGATACTTCTTATGATCTTGAAAATCTTTTTGGCACTTGCTTGGAAGAATATGATAATTGCTATACTATTGGTGCTATCCATACTATTAATGATGAGAGTGATTATGCTTATGATACAAAAAGGCCCAAGCTTGGGGATGCTATGTTTGATGAAGGTGATGTTTTTGAGAATATATTTGCTGCAATTAATGTTTGTCCCAAGCTTGGGGATGCTACGTTTAATGAAGATGATATTTTTAGTCTCCCAAGTTTTGATATGCAAATATATAATGATGATAGCATGCCTCCTACTTATGATGATTATTGTGATGATACTTATGATATAAAAAGTAGTGATTATATTTATAAAACTTGTCATGATTATGGTTACCCCTTCTCTGAACATTACTCTTTTAATGTGGAAACAATTTATAGTATTCGAGTCTCTTATGATACTCCCACTATTCTGAATGGGAAGAATTTTGCTTATGTAGAGAGTAATAAAAATTCTATGCTTGTAGATGATGAAAATAATGCTTTAGGTGCTGGTTATATTTTTGAATTCATTCATGATGCTACTGAAAATTATTATGAGGGAGGAACATATGCTTGTAGGAATTGCAATAGTATCAAGTTTCCTCTCTATGTGCTTAAAGTTTTGAAGTTATGCTTGCTTTACCTTCCTATGCAAGTTGATTCTTGTTCCCATAAATTGTTTGCTCACAAAATCCCTATGCATAGGAAGTGGGTTAGACTTAAATGTGCTAGTCAGATTCTTCATGATGCTCTCTTTATGTTTCAATTCTTATCCTTTATGTGAGCATCATTGAAATCATCATGCCTAGCTAGGGGCGTTAAACGATAGCGCTTGTTGGGAGGCAACCCAACTTTATTTTTCTTACTTGCTTTTTGTTCCTGTTTAGTAATAAATAATTCATCTAGCCTCTGTTTAGATGTGGTTTTATGCTTTTAATTAGTGTTTGTGCCAAGTAGAACCTTTGGGAAGATTTGGGGAGTCTTTTTGGTCATGCTGTAAAAAAACAGAAACTTTAGCGCTCACAAGAATTGCTGCCATTTTTATTTGGAGAGTGATATTTAGTTAATTATTTTTTCATATGATTAATAGGTAAATTACTCAGGTCCACCAATTTATTTCAGAATTTTATGAGTTCCAGAAGTGGTCGAAACCTACATATTACTACAGACTGTTCTGTTTTTGGCAGATTCTGTTTTCATCGTGTTGTTTACTTATTTTGATGAATCTATGGCTAGTAAAATAGTTTATAAACCATAGAGAAGTTGGAATACAGTAGGTTTAACACAAATATAAATAAATAATGAGTTCATTACAGTACCTTGAAGTGGTGTTTTCTTTTCTTTCGCTAACGGAGCTTACGGGTTTTCTGTTAAGTTTTGTGTTGTGAAGTTTTCAAGTTTTGGGTAAAGATTCGATGGACTATGGAATAAGGAGTGGTAAGAGCCTAAGCTTGGGGATGCCCGGAAGGCATTCCCTCTTTCGTCTTCGTTCATCGCTAACTTTACTTGGAGCTATATTTTTATTCTCCACATGATATGTGTTTTGCTTGGAGCGTCATTTTATTTTATTTAGTTTTGCTTTTTGTTTGAATAAATTATCAAGATATGAAATTATTAAATGATAAAGAGAGTCTTCACATAGTTGCATAATTATTAGACTACTCATTGATGTTCACTTATATCTTTCGGAGTAGTTTGTCCTTTGCTCTAGTGCTTCACTTATATCTTTTAGAGCATGGTGGTAGTTTTATTTTGAAGAAATAGATGAACTCTCATGCTTCACTTAGATTATTTTGAGAGTCTTAAATACGATGGTAATTTGCTTAAAATCCTAATATGCAAGGTATTCAAGATTAGTAAAATTTTCTTATGAGTGTTTTGAATACTAAGAGAAGTTTGATGCTTGATGATTGTTTTGAGATATGGAGGTAATAATATCAAAGTCATGCTAGTTGAGTAGTTGTGAAATTGAGAAATGCTTGTGTTGAAGTTTTCAAGTCCCGTAGCATGCACGTATGGTAAACATTATGTAACAAATTTGAAACATGAGGTGTTATTTGATTGTCCTCCTTATGAGTGGCGGTCAGGGACGAGCGATGGTCTTTTCCTACCAATCTATCCCCCTAGGAGCATGCGCGTAGTGCCGAGGTTTTTGATGACTTGTAGATTTTTGCAATAAGTATGTGAGTTCTTTATGACTAATGTTGAGTCCATGGATTATACGCACTCTCACCCTTCCATCCTTGCTAGCCTCTTCGGTACCGTGCATTGCCCTTTCTCACATTGAGAGTTGGTGCAAACTTCGCCGGTGCATCCAAACCCCGTGATATGATACGCTCTATCACACATAAACCTCCGTATATCTTCCTCAAAACAGCCACCATACCTACCTATTATGGCATTTCCATAGCCATTCCGAGATATATTGCCTTGCAACTTTCCACCATTCCATTTATTATGACACCCATCATCATTGTCATATTGCTTAGCATGATCATGTAGTTGACATAGTATTTGTGGCAAAGCCACCGTTCATAATTCTTCCATACATGTCACTCATGCATCATTGCACATCCCGGTACACCGCCGGAGGCATTCATATAGAGTCATATCTTGTTCTAAGTATCGAGTTGTAATTCTTGAGTTGTAAGTAAATAGAAGTGTGATGATCATCATTTTCTAGAGCATTGTCCCAAGTGAGGAATAAAAAAAGAGAAAGGCCATAAAAAAGAGAAGGCCCAAAAAAAGAAAAGAGAGAAAGGCCATAAAAAAGGAAAAGGCCCAAATAAAAAAATAAAAAATGAGAGAAAAAGAGAGAAGGGACAATGCTACTATCCTTTGCCACACTTGTGCTTCAAAGTAGCACCATAATCTTCATGATAGAGAGTCTCTTGTTTTGTCACTTTCATATACTAGTGGGAATTTTTCATTATAGAACTTGGCTTGTATATTCCAACAATGGGCCTCCTCAAGTGCCATATGTCTTCGTGAGCAAGCAAGTTGGATGCACACCCACTTAGTTTATTTTGTCGAGCTTTCATACATTTATGGCTCTAGTGCATCCGTTGCATGGCAATCCCTACTCCTTGCATTAACATCAATCGATGGGCATCTCCATAGCTCATTGATTAGCCTCGTTGATGTGAGACTTTCTCCTTTTTGTCTTCTCCACATAACCCCCATCATCATATTCTATTCCACCCATAGTGCTATATCCATGGCTCACGCTCATGTATTGCGTGAAAGTTTATAGGTTTGAGATTACTAAAGTATGAAACAATTGCTTGGCTTGTCATCGGGGTTGTGCATGATGAGATCATTCTTGTGTGACGAAAATGGAGCATGACTAAACTATATGATTTTGTAGGGATGAACTTTCTTTGGCCATGTTATTTTGAGAAGACATAATTGCTTAGTTAGTATGCTTAAAGTATTATTATTTTTATGTCAATATGGACTTTTGTCTTGAATCTTTCGGATCTGAATATTCATGCCACAATTAAGAATAATTACATTGAAATTATGCCAAGTAGCATTCCACATCAAAAATTCTGTTTTTATCATTTACCTACTCGAGGGCAAGCAGGAATTAAGCTTGGGGATGCTGATATTTCTCCAACGTATCTATAATTTTTGATTGCTCCATGCTATATTATCTTCTGTTTTGGATGTTTATGGGCTTTATTATACACTTTTATATTGTTTTTGGGACTAACCTATTAACACAGCGCCCAGTGCCAGTTTCTGTTTTTTTCCTATTTTAGGGTTTCGAAGAAAAGGAAAATCAAACGGAGTCCAATTGACCTGAAACTTCACGGAACTCATTTTTGGAAGGAAAGAAGCCCAGAAGACTTGGAGTCCACGTAAGGGAAGCTTCGAGGAGGCCACGAGGTAGGGGGGCGCGCCCACCCCCTGGGCGCGCCCTCCACCCTCGTGGGCCCCTCGTGGCCCCCCTGACGTACTTCTTCCGCCTATATAGCTCCATATACCCTAAAAATATCCGAGAGCACAATAGATCGGGAGTTCCGCCGCCAGAAGCCTCCATAGCCCTCGAAAACCAATCTAGACCCATTCCGGCACCCTGCCGGAGGGGGAATCCTTCTCCGGTGGCTATCTTCATCATCCCGGTGCTCTCCATGACGAGGAGGGAGTAGTTCTCCCTCGGGGCCGAGGGTATGTACCAGTAGCTATGTGTTTGATCTCTATCTCCCTCTCTCGTGTTCTTGAGGTGGTACGATCTTGATGTATCGCGATCTTTGCTATTATAGTTGGATCTTATGTTTCTTCTCCCCCTATACTCTCTTGTAATGGATTGAGTTTCCCCTTTGAAGTAATCTTATCGGATTGAGTCTTTAAAGATTTGAGAACACTTGATGTATGTCTTGCCATGCGTATCTGTGGTGACAATGGGATACCACGTGATTCACTTGATGTATGTTTTGGTGATCAAATTGTGGGTTCCGCCCATGAACCTATGCATAGGGGTTGGCACACGTTTTCGTCGTGATTCTCCGGTAGAAACTTTGGGGCACTCTTTGAGGTCCTTTGTGTTGGTTTGAATAGATGAATCTGAGATTGTGTGACGCATATCGTATAATCATACCCACGGATACTTGAGGTGGCATTGGAGTATCTAGGTGACATTAGGGTTTTGGTTGATTTGTGTCTTAAGGTGTTATTCTAGTACGAACTCTAGGGTTGTTTGTGACACTTATAGGAATAGCCCAACGGATTGATTGGAAAGAATAACTTTGAGGTGGTTTCATACCCTACCATAATCTCTTCGTTTGTTCTCCGCTATTAGTGACTTTGGAGTGACTCTTTGTTGCATGTTGAGGGATAGTTATGTGATCCAATTATGTTAGTATTGTTGAGGGAACTTGCACTAGTGAAAGTATGAACCCTAGGCCTTGTTTCAACGCATTGCAATACCGTTTACGCTCACTTTTATCATTCGTTACCTTGCTGTTTTTATATTTTCAGATTACAAAAACTATTATCTACCATCCATATACCAGTTGTATCACCATATCTTTGCCGAACTAGTGCAACTATATAATTTACCATTGTATTGGGTGTGTTGGGGACACAAGAGACTCTTTGTTGTTTGGTTGCAGGGTTGCTTGAGAGAGACCATCTTCATCCTACGCCTCCTACGGATTGATAAACCTTAGGTCATCCACTTGAGGGAAATTTGCTACTATCCTACAAACCTCTGCACTTGGAGGCCCAACAATGTCTACAAGAAGAAGGTTGTTTAGTAGACATCAACTCCAGAGCACTCACCCAACCATACTACCGTTTGGACAGATGACCACAGATGATGTTATTGGCGGTTGAGTCCAATTGTGCGAACCTCTTCACATCAGCAGCAGTGACACCTTCACCGACTTTGGAAACACCAGCTTGACGGCATACTAGAGGTCGTTGTCAATGGCTTCAAGATGCATGTGCATGTTATTCTTCCAGTAGGGGTAATCAGTGCCATCGAAGACAAGGCACACAGCGGAGACCTTGATTATCCTTACAGTCGACATAGTAAAAACTCCAGGTGGTTAAACCGAATCACACAGAACAAGGGAGCACCTTGCTCTAATACCAATTGAAAGTGCTAGTTATCGGCTAGAGGGGGATGAATAGGCGATTTTTATGGAAGTCTTCGAAACAAGCAATTTATTCCAAGATAGATAGACAAATAACGCCTAAACAGGATGCAGCGGAAGATAAACTACACTAGCCAAGCCATAGTCAAGGAAACAATACAAAGAAAGCACAAATACAGATAGCTACTAGGTAGAACATACTAGAATAGGAAGACAGTATGAAGCCAAATATGCAATCAAGGGAGAATATCTTCACATAGTGAATTCAATGAGAGCAGGCAAGCAATGACTTCACAAAGTTAAATAGTAAGTAGAGGGTGAAGTGATAGAACCAGTTGCTTGATGGAGATAAGGATTTGGTAGACTAGTTCCAGTTGCTATGACAACTGTAGGTCTGGCAAGGGAGGCTAAGATTGAACTCAGAAGACCACGTCTTCACCTTACTCCACTTGAGCTAAGATCACTTAGTCCCAATCACTCAGGTAAGTCTTCAAGGTAGACTTCCAAGCCTTCACAGACTTCGTTCACCGGCAATCCACAATGACCCTTGGATGCTCAGAACGCGACGCCTAACCGACTGGAAGATGACAGTCTTCAAGTGTAACAAGTCTTAGGATCACTCGAAACAAAAAGACTTCAGTGATGCTAAACACTCTTTGGGCTCTGGGTGTTTTGGGTTTTGTCCTCCCAAGGATTCTCTCTCAAAGGCTTCGGAGGTGGGTTGCTCTCAAACGACAAAAGCCATACACTCAACTCTGAGCAGCCACAAAATAATGGTGGAAGGGGGTGGCTATTTATAGCTAGGGGCAACCCGACATGATATGTCCTAAATGACATTGGGTCATTAAGGAATAGACACGTGTCCAACGATCGGATTTGAAACACACGCGTCATCTTTACTTGGGCTACAAGCAAAGCCGACTTATCCAACATAGTATAAGATTTCTCTCATTGGTCTTCACTCGAAGACATAGGTTTTTGGTTGAGCATCACGTTAGTTTTCAGACTTTGTTCACTTGGACCCCACTTAACTGTTCGGTGGTTCCTATGACTCAAGAAAGAAGAGAATGAAAATACGAAAGAAACTATTTCTTCGCACTCCATTGTCTTGAAATGACTGTATTCATGTGCCATTATTGTCGACACGAATGTCTTTGCAAACCACCATTGTCTTCAATGTCTTCATACATATTTATGAGTCATCTTTGATGAGTAACCGAATCAATAGGGACTTCTACATGTGTTCTCCTGTGAATCTCACAAACACATTAGTCCCTCAACCAAGTTTGTCGTCAATACTCCAAAACCAACTAGGGGTGGCACTAGATGCACTTAAAGGCACTCATAACTGCCAATAACATGCGAGAAGGGGCCAAGGATAACTAGCCCCGAGACCGTGAAGGGCTAGGAGAGCAGGATAGTCTAGAGGGCCTGGTGTTGGGGAACGCAACATTTCAAAAAAATTCCTACGATCACGCAAGATCTATCTACGAGATGCATAGCAACGAGAGGGGAGAGTGTGTCTACGTACTCTCGTAGAACGAAAGCGGAAGCGTCAAGTAACGCGGTTGATGTAGTCAAATATCTTCGCAATCCAACTGATTAAGTACCGAACACACGGCACCTCCACGATCTGCACACGTTCAGCTCGGTGATGTCCCTCGTACTCTTGATCTAGCTGAGGCCGAGGGTGAGTTTCATCAGCACGACGGTGTGGTGATGGTGATGATTAAGTTACCGACGCAGGGCTTCGCCTAAGCACTACGACAATATGACCGAGGTGGAAAACTGTGGAGGGGGGCACCACACATGGCTAAAGATCAACTTGTGTGTCCATGGGGTGCCCCCTCCCTCGTATATAAAGGAGGGGAGGAGGAGGAGGGACGGCCTCAAGGGGCGCGCCCAAGGGGGGGACTCCTACTCCTAGTATGAGTAGGTTCCCCCCTTTCCTAGTCCAAGTAGGAGAAGAAGGAAGGAGAGGAAGAAGAGAAGAAAGGGGGCGGCCCCCTAGCCCTAGTCCAATTCGGTTTGGGCTAGGGGGCGCGTGCCACCTCTTGGCCTGCCTCCTCTCTTCCACTACTAGGCTCATGAGGCCCAATAACTTCCCTGTGGGGGGGAGGGGTCCGGTAACCCCCGGTACTCCGAAACTTATCCAAAATGACCCGAACCATTCCGGTGTCTGAATGTAGCCTTCCAATATATGAATCTTTATGTCTCGACCATTTCGAGACTCCTCGTCATGTATGTGTTCTCATCCAGGAGTCCGAACAACCTTTGGCACCTAAAATCACATAACTCATAATACATAACGTCATCAAACGTTAAGCTTGCAGAGCCTACGGGTTCGAGAACTATGTAGACATGACCAAGACACATCTCCGGTTAGTAACCAATAGCGGAACCTGGATGCTCATATTGGTTCCTACATATTCTACAAAGATGTTTATCGGTCAAACCGCACAACAACATATGTTGTTCCCTTTGTCATCGGTATGTTACTTGCCCGAGATTCGATCGTCGATATCATCATACCTAGTTCAGTATCATCACCGGCAAGTCTCTTTACTCATTCCTTAATGCATCATCCCGCAACTAAATCATTAGTCACATTGGTTGCAAGGCTTATAATGATGTGCATTACCGAGAGGGCCCAGAGATACTGTTGGAGAACGCAGTAATTTCAAAAAAATTCCTACGCACATGCAAGATCCATCTAGGTGATGCATAGCAACGAGAGGGGAGAGTGATGTCTACGTACCCTCATAGACCGTAAGCGGAAGCGTTATGACAACGCGGTTGATGTAGTCGTACGTCTTCACGATCGACTGATCCTAGCACCGAAGGTACGGCACCTCCGTGGTCTGCACACGTTTAGCTCGGTGATGTCCCGCGAACTCTAGATCCAGCTGAGTGTCGAGGGAGAGTTTTGTCAGCACGACGGCACGATGACGGTGATGGTGAAGTTATTAATGCAGGGCTTCACCTAAGCACTACAGCGATATGACCGAGGTGGAAATCTGTGGAGGGGGCACCGCACACGGCTAAGAGATCAACTTGTGTGTCTATGGGGTGCCCCCTCCCTCGTATATAAAGGAGTGGAGGAGGGGAAGGGCCGGCCCCTCTATGGCTTGCCCAAGGGGAGTCCTACTCCCACCGGGAGTAGGATTCCCCTCCCTTCCCTAGTTGGATTAGGAGAGGAAGGAAGGGGGAGAGAGGGGGAGGAAGGGGGGCCGGCCCCCACCCAATTCGGATTAGGCTTGGGGGGCTCCTAGGATCCCTTCTCCTCTCTCCCACTATGGCCCATTAAGGCCCATATACTTCCCGGGGGGTTCCGGTAACCTCCCGGTACTCCGGTATATGCCCGAACTCACCAGGAACCATTCCGATGTCAAAACATAGGCTTCCAATATATCGATCTTTATGTCTCGACCATTCAGAGACTCATCGTCATGTCCGTGATCATATCTGGGACTCAGAACAACCTTCGGTACATCAAAACACATAAACTCATAATACCGATCGTCACCGAACGTTAAGCGTGCGGACCCTACGGGTTTGAGAACTATGTAGACATGACCAAGACTCATCTCCGGTCAATAACCAAAAGCGGAACCTGGATGGTCGGTATGTTACTTGCCCGAGATTTGATCATCGGTATCTCAATACCTAGTTCAATCTCGTTACCGGCAAGTATCTTTACTCGTTCCGTAATGCAACATCCCGTAACTAACTCATTAGTCATATTGCTTGCAAGGCTTATAGCGATGTGCATTACCGAGAGGGCCTAGAGATATCTCTCCGGTACTCGGAGTGACAAATCCTAATCTCGGCCAATGCCAACTCAACAAACACCATCGGAGACACCTGTAGAGCATCTTTATAGTCACCCAGTTACGTTGTGACGTTTGATAGCATACTAAGTGTTCCTCCGGTATTCGGGAGTTGCATAATCTCATTGTTATAGGAACATGTATAAGTTATGGAGAAAGCAATAGCAGTAAACTAAACGATCAAAGTGCTAATCTAACAGATGGGGCAATTCAATCACATCATTCTCTAATGATGTGATCCCGTTCATCAAATGATAACTCTTTGTCCATGGCTAGGAAACTTAACCATCTTTGGTTAACGAGCTAGTCAAGTAGAGGCATACTAGTGACACTTTGTTTGTCTATGTATTCACACATGTACTAAGTTTCCGGTTAATACAATTCTAGCATGAATAATAAACATTTATCATGATATAAGGAAATATAAATAACAAATTTATTATTGCCTCTAGGGAATATTTCCTTTAGTCTCCCATTTGCACTAGAGTCAATAATCTAGATTACATTGTGATAATTCTAACACCCATGGAGTCTTGGTGCTGATCATGTTTTGCTCGTGAGAGAGGCTTAGTCAATGGGTCTGCAACATTCAGATCCGTATGTATCTTGCAAATCTTTATGTCTCCCTCCTTGACTTGATCGCGGTTGGAATTGAAGCGTCTCTTGATGTGCTTGGTTCTCTTGTGAAATCTGGATTCCTTTGCCAAGCCAATTGCACCAGTATTGTCACAAGATTTTCATTGGACCCGATGCACTAGGTATGACACCTAGATCGGATATGAACTCCTTCATCCAGACTCCTTCATTCGCTGCTTCCACTCACTTTCTTGTAAATACAGGCTTCTTGTAAATTCAGTATCATTTTCGATCAACAATATGTCATCTACATATAATATCTGAAATGCTATAGAGCTCCCACTCACTTTCTTGTAAATACAGCCTTCTCCAAAAGTCTGTATGAAACCATATGCTTTGATCACATTATCAAAGCATGTATTCCAACTCTGAGAGGCTTGCACTAGTCCATAAATGGATCACTGGAGCTTGCACACTTTGTTAGAACCTTTTGGATCGACAAAACTCTAACATCCCAAATTTTCAATTTGGAATGTTATACATTAGATCATCATTGCATATCATATTTTATTGCTTTTCTGGTTGATCCTAGAAATTCTACGCAACTCAAGGACCCTCGGAGAGAGTTGGGGATTTCGTTATTTTCATATTTGAGTTTTTCTCAAATTTTGAAGATAGGATCATTTGATTTTATTTATTTTATCTTCAATTATTTCTATTCTAAAAATATGAGAGAGGGAATAAAATGAATTTCCCAAAATAAAGAAATATTGAGGATTTAATAAAAAATCAAATAAGATTTTACTTTGGTTTCATTTGCTATTTTATTCGAATTTAGGAAAAATTGCACGTTTTCAAAAATTGCATTTAGAACCAAAAAAATGTTCATCCTGTTCTAAATATTTTATTTAGACGGAGAAAATTTGTTTTGGCATTTTTAGATTTTTATTTATTTTTCTAGATCTTTTTTAGGCGCGGCGAAAATGTTAAAAAAAAGAGACCCGCGCCCGACTGGGCCAAGGGCCCAGCCGAGCCAGGCCGGCCCAGCCGCCGCCGCCTTCCCGCCGGACTCGAGGAGGAGTCCGAGCCGGAGCCGCCGCCGCCCGTCGCCCCTCCCCCAAGTCAACCCCCTCTTAAATAGCCGCCCCGCCGCCGCCCTCTCCTCACCCCACCGCCCCGCACCGCAGCCCGCCGCCGCCTGCGCCACCGCACGCCGCCGCCGCCTGCGCTGCCGCCGCCGCCGCCGCTGCCGCTTGCCGCCGCCCGGAGCCGCCGCCCCGCCGCCCTCTCCTCACCCCCACCGCCTGCCGGAGCCCCGCCGGAGAGCCGCCGCCGCCGAGGTAGTCGCCGGCCGGTTTTTGAGAAAAAAACCGATTTGTTTTTTTTGAAAACCCTAGTTCCTTTTTTAATAAATAGATCGGTTTTTTCCGGTTTATTTATTTAGCGAGCGCCGTTCGTCCATTCATTTTAACGAACGCGTTTCTCGTTTAGTTTCTGTTAACGAACGTTCGTTCGTTAACTGTTCGTCGTTTTTCTTTTTTTCTCGGATTAAATCCGCAGTTTTTCTGATCGCGATCTCTGATCCGATGTTCGTTCTAGTTTAACTTTTCGCTCGTTTATCGGAACCAGGCGATTCAAGCGCCTGGAGTTTCGTCTCGAAACCCTCTTTCCATTTAACCAACTCAAACAAGTTTTTGCCACTTTAAAAATTGCCTTAGACCCAGAATAGTAAACAAAGCTTGTTTCTCTTGCTGTTTGTCTTTCGTTGCTTCGTTCGTTTTGATTTTTTTTTGCCAACCAGAGTTCTTAAGTTGAACTTTCTGGTTAGTTCTCTTGTTCGAGTTTTACCTGTGCATTAGTTGAGTACTTATTGTATGTTTGTTTGTTTGCGATAGAGTACCCGGAGTGCGCCGCTTGCTACTTCGAATCGCTAGGTTTCCCGGATCATCAGCAAGGCAAATAACACTTTGATCATACCTCCTACTACCCAGTTTTATTGCATTAGATCAATCCTCACACATTGCATGATTAGGATCTAATTAAATTATGGGTTTGGGGAGTAGTTGAGGTAGAACCTATTACCTGTTTATTATCAAACCTTTGGGAGTTACTCTATGTTTGCTTATTATTGCTATGCTATGCTAGTAGACGTGGATTGGGTGAGTGTATCCATGACAGATGTGAGCTTTGTTAATTAATGGTTTATTTAAGGTGGCAACCTAAACACACATCTGGGTGGATTGAGGCACCTGGGTATTCCAGCGATTGCCTTTTTTCTTTTGGACCGCCACCCAGGCTCAAAGGCATCATGAGATTATTCATACTAGAAACTTTCGTGTGCAGCCACAATCTACTATGGGCTCTAGCATAGTTGACTAAGTCGTGCGAACTCTTACAGTGGTAGACTAGCAGATGTAGGGGATGTAGGTTGGTACGGTCTACCCGTTCGTATATATGAGCGCGAGCCATGGACATAGCACTATGGGTGGAATAGAATATAATGAGGGGGGGGGTCATGTGGAGAATACAAAAGAGGAGAAAGTCTCACATCAACGAGGCTAATCAATGGGCTATGGAGGTGCCCACCGATTGATGTTTATGCAAGGAGTAGGGATTGCCATGCAACGGATGCACTAGAGCTATAAATGTATGAAAGCTCAGCAAAAGAAACTAAGTGGGTGTGCATCCAACTTGCTTGCTCACGAAGACCTAGGGAACTTGAGGAGGCCCATTGTTGGAATATACAAGCCAAGTTCTATAATGAAAAATTCCCACTAGTATATGAAAGTGACAAAACAAGAGACTCTCTAACATGAAGATTATGGTGCTACTTTGAAGCACAAGTGTGTCAAAGGATAGTAACATTGTCCCTTCTCTCTTTTTCTCTCATTTTTTTGGGCCTTCTCTTTTTTTATGGCCTTTCTCCTCTTTTTGGGCCTTTTCTTTTTTTATGGCCTTTCTATTTTTTTATTCCTCACTTGGGACAATGCTCTAGAAAATGATGATCATCACACTTCTATTTATTTACAACTCAATGATTACAACTCGATACTAGAACAAAAGATGACTCTATATGAATGCCTCCGGCGGTGTACCGGGATATGCAATGGACCAAGAGTGACATGTATGAAAGAATTATGAACGGTGGCTTTGCCACAAATACTATGTCAACTACATGATCATGCTAAGCAATATGACAATGATGAATGTGTCATGATGAACAGAATGATGGAAAGTTGCATGGCAATATATCTCGGAATGGCTATGGAAATGCCATAATAGGTAGGTATGGTGGCTGTTTTGAGGAAGATATAAGGAGGTTTATGTGTGAAAGAGCGTATCATATCACGGGGTTTGGATGCACCGGCAAAGTTTGCGCCAACTCTCAATGTGAGAAAGGGCAATGCACGGTACCGAAGAGGCTAGCAAGGATGGAAGGGTGAGAGTGCGTATAATCCATGGACTCAGCATTAGTCATAAAGAACTCACATACTTATTGCAAAAATCTACAAGTCATCAAAAACCTCGGTACTACGTGCATGCTCCTAGGGGGATAGATTGGTAGGAAAAGACCATCGCTTGTCCCCGACCGCCACTCATAAGGAAGGCAATCAAATAACACCTCATGTTTCAAATTTGTTGAATAACTTTTGCCATACGTGCATGCTACGGGACTTGCAAACTTCAACACAAGCATTTCTCAATTTCACAACTACTCAACTAGCACGACTTTGATATTATTACCTCCATATCTCAAAACAATCATCAAGCATCAAACTTCTCTTAGTATTCAGAACACTCTTAAGAAAATTTTACTAACTTTGAATATCTAGCATATTAGGATTTTAAGCAAATTACCATGCTATTAAGACTCTCAAAATAATCTAAGTGAAGCATGAGAGATCAATAGTTTCTATAAAACAAATCCACCACCGTGCTTTAAAAGATATAAGTGAAGTACTAGAGCAAAACTATATAACTCAAAAGATATAAGCGAAGCACATAGAGTATTCTAACAAATTCCAAATCATGTATGTCTCTCTCAAAAGGTTTGTACAGCAAGGATGACTGTGGTAAACTAACAAGCAAAGACTCAAATCATAAAAGACGCTCCAAGCAAAACACATATCATGTGGCGAATAAAAATATAGCTCCAAGTAAAGTTGCCTATAGAAGTAGACGAAAGAGGGTATGCCTTCCGGGGCATCCCCAAGCTTTGCCTTTTAGGTGTCCTTAGATTATCTTGGGGGTGCCATGGGCATACCCAAGCTTAGGCTCTTGCCACTCCTTGTTCCATAATCCATCAAATCTTTACCCAAAACTTGAAAACTTCACAACACAAAACTTAAAGTAGAAAATCTCGTGAGCTCCGTTAGCGAAAGAAAATAAAAGATCACTTCAAGGTACTGTAATGAACTCATTATTTATTTATATTTGTGTTATACCTACTGTATTCCAACTTCTCTATGGTTTATAAACTATTTTACTAGCCATAGATTCATCAAAATAAGCAAACAACACACGAAAAACAGAATCTGTCAAAAACAGAACAGTCTGTAGTAATCTGTAGCTAGCGCAAGATCTGGAACCCCAAAAATTCTAAAATAAGTTTCTAGACGTGATGAATTTATCTATTAATCATCTTAAAAAAGAATTAACTAAATAGCACTCTCCAAATAAAAATGTCAGCAGTTCTCGTGAGCGCTAAAGTTTCTGTTTTTTACAGCAAGTTCAACAAGACTTTCCCCAAGTCTTCCCAACGGTTCTACTTGGCACAAACACTAATTAAACAAAAAAAACACAACCAAAACAGAGGCTAGATAAATTATTTATTACTAAACAGGAGCAAAAATCAAGGAATAAAAATAAAATTGGGTTGCCTCCCAACAAGCGCTATCGTTTAACGCCCCTAGCTAGGCATAACAAGCAAGAATAGATCTAGGTATTGCCATAATAGTAAGATAGTTTATTAAAACTCATTTCATATTCTCTACGTTCGGCAGCAATTTTTCTTTGAGGCAAGCAAAATTAATCAAAAGGGCTAAATTTAATGGGACAAAAGTCCCCAAGATCAACCTTGGGAGGTATAGGTTCCTCCTTTGGTCCTTCATATTGCACAACCAATTCATCATTATAAGCATTCTTTTGACAGAACTTTGTGAGCCTATATTCAAGAGAATATCTTAGTTCATTATTTCGAATAGCCAAATCATCATTAAGTTCAGAAATTCTATCAACTAAAACATTGGTAGGAACCCTTTTTCTAATATTTTCATTGAAAGCAACATAATCTAGAGATTGAAAGCGCATTATTTCTTCTTGATCAAAGAGGATAGCCTCTATGGGAGGACGGCAAGCGTCCACCCTATAATGTGCAAAGATTTCTTTGGCCTCTTTTATTATGAATCTAAACTCATGAGCCAAAAAGATAGTTGTGGCATGCTTAACAGAAGAATGCTCAATATTAGAAAATTCCAGAAAAATCCTTTGTATAGAAGGATGCGTGTGCATGAATTGTCTTTCAAGTTCAAATATAAGCATGGCAATAGCGTCCACAAGACTACTAGTTCTATGAAGGATAGAACTACCCATAGAAGGTAAAGCACCGGCACAAGTAAATAAATCTTGAATAACTCCTTTTCCATTAATATTACCACTACCAACATGGAATCTTTTTATATGTGAGATAGTGGGTTCTTTAGTAGGAGCATCAGAATTATTATCGACAATAGTTTCTCCAATTTCAGACATAGAGGCAGAAGGTAAAGGACTAGCCATAACGACAAGCAAACTAACTAACACACAAGCAAACAAAAAGCAAGAGAACAAAAAGAGGCAAATAGAGAGGGAGGATAGAGAGAGAGGGCGAATAAAACGGCAAGGGTGAAGTGGGGGAGAGGAAAACGAGAGTCAAATGGCAAATAATGTAATGCGGGAGATAAGGGTATGTGATGGGTACTTGGCATGTTGACTTTTGTGTAGACCTCCCCGGCAACGGCGCCAGAAATCCTTCTTGCTACCTCTTAAGCACTGCGTTGGTTTTCCCCGAAGAGGAAGGGATGATGCAGCAAAGTAGCGTAAGTATTTCCCTCACTTTTTGAGAACCAAGGTATCAATCCAGTAGGAGGCTACACGCGAGTCCCTCGCACCTACACAAAACAAATAAATCCTCGCAACCAACGCAAATAGGGGTTGTCAATCCCTATAGGGCCACTTACGAGAGTGAGATCTGATAGATATGATAAGATAATATTTTTTGTATTTTTATGATAAAGATGCAAAGTAAAATAAAGGCAAAGTAAATAGCAAAGGAAATAACTAAGTAGTAAGAGATCAATATGATAAAGATAGACCCGGGGGTCATAGGTTTCACTAGTGGCTTCTCTCAAGAGCATAAGTATTCTACGGTGGGTGAACAAATTACTGTTGAGAAATTGACAGAATTGAGCATAGTTATGAGAATATCTAGGTATGATCATGTCTATAGGCATCACCTCCGAGACAAGTAGACCGACTCCTGCCTGCATCTACTACTATTACTCCACTCATCGACCGCTATCCAGCATGCATCTAGAGTATTAAGTTAAAAACAGAGTAACGCCTTAAGCAAGATGACGTGATGTAGAGGGATAGACTCATGCAATATGAAGAAAACCCCATCTTGTTATCCTCGATGGCAACAATACAATATGTGCCTTGCTGCCCTTACCGTCACCGGGAAAGGACACCGCAAGATTGAACCCAAAGCTAAGCACTTCTCCCATTGCAAGAAAGATCAATCTAGTAGGCCAAACCAAACTGATAATTCAAAGAGACTTGCAAAGATAACCAATCATACATAAAAGAATTCAGAGAAGATTCAAATATTATTCATAGATAGACTTGATCATAAACCCACAATTCATCGGTCTCAACAAACACACTGCAAAAAGAAGATTACATTGAATAGATCTCCACAAGAGAGGGGGAGAACATTGTATTGAGATCCAAAAAGAGAGAAGAAGCCATCTAGCTACTAACTATGGACCCGTAGGTCTGAGGTAAACTACTCACACTTCATCGGAGGGGCTATGGTGTTGATGTAGAAGCCCTCCGTGATCGATGCCCCCTCTGGCGGAGCTCCGGAATAGGCCCCAAGATGGGATCTCGTGGATACAGAAAGTTACGGCGGTGGAATTAGGGTTTTGGCTCTTGTTCTGATCGTTTGAGGGTACGTGGATATATATATATATATAGGAGGAAGGAGTACGTCGGTGGAGCAACAGGGGGCCCACGAGGGTGGAGGGCGCGCCTGGTGGGGGTGGGCGCGCCCCCCTACCTCGTGGCCTCCTGTTTTATTTCTTGACGTAGGGTCCAAGTCTCCCGGGTCTTGTTCATTGAGAAAATCACGTTCCCGAAGGTTTCATTCCGTTTGGACCCCGTTTGATATTCCTTTTCTTCGAAACCCTAAAACAGGCAAAAAACAACAATTCTGGGTTGGGCCTCCGGTTAATAGGTTAGTCCCAAAAATAATATAAAAGTGGATAATAAAGCCCAATAATGTCCAAAATAGTAGATAATATAGCATGGAACAATCAAAAATTATAGATACGTTGGAGTCGTATCAGGAGGCGGCAGGGCATACATGGTGTGCCAACTGGCCGGTCCATATCCTGTGTTCTACTCTTCCTCGCCGGAGATCGCACCTTCACTTCATGGGTCTTGAACCCCACCCCCATACATAGAGATTGCAGATGGAGGACGTCGGTCGCCGCCATAGATAGGTTTAGGGTCGGGTTTCTTTTATTTTTTTTGTCCTATAAAAGTTCGAAATGTAATGAAAATCTGCCATGTTTGCATTAATCTCGGCCAGTGTATATGAACTTTCACAATAATATAGTATATTGTAGGAGTACTAGCAAGATGCCCGTGCGTTGCATGGAAGATCAAGATCTTGTGGGAGAAAAGGATGAACGAGGGAAGGCCTTATCTGCAAATTTGGAGAGGAGTGCGGGTAAATTGTCATAGTTTCCTTCCTATCCGTTAGATATAGATCGGACGACCTATATTGCAGGATGACAGGCACACCATCATCACTAACTCTGCTTTTTATTAAACGAGACAAAGCTAACATGTGAAGTAAAATAAGCAAATAGGGTCTATACATACACAATTTATCTTAGGCACTCCAATAGTACGTCTGATGAAGCTATGTACCTAGGGTAGGGGCATGGACCTGTCCAAACTAACCTGTCCAAACTGACCTACCCAAGGACATCTCCAGAAGAAATCATCTTTCAATCGACTTGGAGGTGTTCCACTCGACAGACTCAAAGATACTCGACCAAGAAGCAACCACTCGACAGTCAGGAGACCTAAAGGCACTCCACATGCTAACGGTCGATTATTAAGTAGCTTTTATGGTCATCATAGCACTTTGTTACTAGCGTTACCAGTAACGCCCTGCCTTAATGTACATTGAACCCTTTGTAACGTGGGTTGGCTGGGGTCCTGGCGCACTCTATATAAGCCACCCCCCTCCTCCGAGACAAGGGTTCGCACCCCTGTAATTCATACAGGCATAATCCAGTCGACCGCCTCCGGGCTCCGAGACGTAGGGCTATTACTTCCTCCGAGAAGGGCTTGAACTCGTAAACCTCGTGTGCTTACAACTTCTCCATAGCTAAGATCTTGCCTCTCCATACTTACCCCCCTACACTACTGTCAGACTTAGAACCACGACAGTTGGCGCCCACCGTGGGGCCAGAGTTTTAGCGTTTTGTTGGAGGAGTTGCGATCTTTTCCGACCCGAATCATCATGGTTTTCGGCGGAGTTTTGGTGGAGGGCCGCGAGATCCGTCTCGGCACGCTCACGTTCATCGCCGACGACTCCGCTTGGCTTCAGGAGGCTCCGCTCGACGTGGACGCACTCCCTGTCCGCGGGGCAACGCACTTTAGCACGTGCGTCCGCAGCGTTCTCCTGCGGCAACTGTCGACCCCCTACCGGTCGGCTCCTGTGTTGTCCTCCCTCCCTGTTTCCTGCCGGCGCAAGCGCTCCGGTCGGTCGAGACTTCAGCGGTGAGTGAGACACGCGGTGGCACGCCTGTCGGCCACCCCTCAAGTCGCGGCGATCGAGCCCGACGAATCCCTCTACGGCCTGTTCGACCTGTCGACTGGCTCCGCAGAGACCGCATCCGAGTGAGACAGCAGCGATCCGGCGGCGGAGGTTCTGATGGTCGATGGACCACCCAGTCCTCCCGGTTTTCCCCGCACCGACGGAGGCACGGGTGGAGGCGACCCGTCGCGTCCCCATGAGGAATATCTTCCCGAGCCTCTCACGTCGCTGCAGAGAGAAGAACTTCGCCGCCGGAACATGGATGCACAGCACACTCCTATCGTTGGAGAAACCCCCAAGGCTCGTGCCTTGGAAGACGCGCGCCTGGCAAACTTGGCCGAGCGCACTCAACTAGAGAACCTCCAGTGAGCACTCGACGAGCGTGCGCAACAATGGGTTCCCGAATCCAGTCGACGTCAGCTCTTCCCGCCCTCGTAGGTATATCGAACTCTGATTCAGAATTTAGCAGCTGCAGCCCGTATAGCAGAGTCGATTCAGCCTTCCCAGTCGAAGGCTGGTAGAGGCTTGCTGCAGATCAGAGCATTACTCCGGGCAGCAGGAGACCAGAATTCCGCTGTTTCTCAGTTGCGGAACAGGATTCACAGCAGATCCGTTGTCGCGGACACAGTCTAGTCGGCTCATAGCCCAAGATCGCCCCCGAGGCGTGAGGGACGTGGGGACCGGCATAATCAGTATGGGAACCGTGAGCAATATGATCACCGATTCGATCGTGATGATCGACGTCAAGTTCCCACCCCTCCCCTGAGGAGCGGGTCGTATGCGCCTCGACAACAGGATGACAGGCGCCCTCGTAGTGTTGGGCGAAGGATTCCAGTCGACTCCAGGGAGCCAGGCTTTGATGCGAGATCCATTCTCGTTCAAGGTTTGGTCGACAGGAACAGAGCTCACCGGGTAGGTCACGACAGAGATGCTCCTGCCAGCAGCAGAGCACATGTTTCGGGGCCAGAGTGCTTTAGTAGAGCCATCAGGGCCGCTGTGATTCCTCCCAACTTCAGGTTGGCGACTGGAGTCAGCAAGTTCACTAGCGAGTCCAAGCCCGATACTTGGCTTGAAGACCTCCGAGTGGCCGTCCAGATTGGCGGCGGCAATGATGACGTGGCCATGAAGCACCTGCCTCTCATGTTGGAGGGCTCGGCCAAAGCATGGCCGAACCAGTTAGCACCCAGCAGCATTTACACTTGGGAAGATCTCGCCCGAGTGTTTGTCACCACATTTGAAGGAACATGCAAGCGGCCAGCAGGGCTGACAGAACTGCGGTCTTGCATGCAGAAGCCGAATGAAACCTTGAGGGATTACATCCAGAGATGGATCACGTTGCATCACACGGTAGAGAATGTGCCTAGCCACCAAGCAGTCTGTGCCTTCAAAGAAGGCGTCAAGTACAGAGAACTAAATCTGAAATTCGGTCGGACCGGAGACATGTCTCTGAACCAGATGATGGAGATTGCCACCAAGTACGCTAATGGTGAAGATGAGGATCGACTCAGGAGTGGCAAGCTCAAATCAGTCACCCAAGAAACCGGAGGAAATCCCAATCGGAAACAGAAGCGGAAAGCCGAGCCGGCTGCTCCTGGGGAAGCCTTAGCTGTAACCCAAGGAAAGTTTAAAGGGAAACCTAAAGGACCTTGGAACCCCAAGAAAGTTAAAGACCAGGACGGAAATGATGTGTTGGATTTGCCATGTCTCGTCCACACCAAGAAAGATGAAGAGGGTAATTTCATTTACCCAAAACATACCACTCGACAGTGTCGACTCTTGATCCAGCAGTTCCAGGGCAAGCAGCCCAAAGATAAGGAAAAGGAGTCAGACAAAGTTGAGGACAAGGAAGATAGCGACGACGGATACCCTCAGGTCAATTCCACTCTGATGATTTTTGCTGATGTTGAAAGCAAAAGTCAACTGAAAGTTATCAACCGAGAGGTGAATATGGTCGCTCCGGCGACACCCAGTTATCTGAAGTGGTCTCAGACTGCCATAACATTCGACCGGTCCGATCACCCAACGCACATCGCCACCCCTGGGAGGCAAGCTTTGGTGGTTGACCCAGTTGTTGAAGGCACTCGACTGACCAAAGTCCTGATGGATGGTGGTAGTGGTTTGAACATATTATATGCTAAGACGTTGAAAGGGATGGGCATTCCGATGTCCAGACTCAGTGCCAGCAACATGAGTTTCCATGGAGTCATTCCTGGGAAGAAGGCTGAATCACTCGGCCAGATTGCTCTTGATGTGGTTTTCGGTGATTCCAAGAATTACCGCAAAGAAAAGTTGACATTTGAAGTTGTAGACTTCCAGAGTGCCTACCACGCTATTTTGGGTAGGCCGGCTTATGCACGCTTCATGGCCCGACCATGTTATGTGTATCTCAAATTGAAGATGCCTGGCCCCAAAGGTGTGATCACTATTACGGGCAATCGGAAGAAAGCAGAAGAATGTTTTCAGAAAGGTTCGAAGATCGCCGATGCTCAGATGGCAGTGGTGGAGTTGCAGGAATACCAGAAGACTGCAGACCCGAGTGATTTGTTGCGAGCCAAGAAGCCCGCTACAGAATCAGCTTTTCAGTCGACTGGCGATACGAAGACAGCTCACATCCACCCGACCGACCCCAGCGCTGCTCCAACTCATATCTCGACAACACTCGACTCCAAATAGGAAGAAGCGCTCATCCAGTTCCTCCGTGAGAACTGGGACATTTTCGCATGGAAGCCTTCTGACATGCCGGGTGTTCCCAGGGAGCTGGCTGAGCACCGCCTAAGAGTCGACTCAAAAGTAAAACCTGTCAAGGAACATCTCCGACGGTCCGCCGTCCAGAAGAGAAAGGCCATTGGCGAGGAGGTGGCTCGGCTCTTAGCAGCGGAGTTCATCTGAGAAATCTACCACTCCGAGTGGCTCGCCAACGTTGTTATGGTCCCCAAGAAGGACAAGTCACTTCGCATGTGCATTGACTTTAAACATATCAATCGGGCCTGCCCGAAAGATCATTTTCCTCTCCCCCGCATCGATCAGATAGTCGACTCGACTGCGGGATGTGAGCGACTGTCTTTTTTAGACGCCTATTCCGGGTACCATCAGATCCGTCTGTATGGACCTGACGAGATCAAAACAGCCTTCATCACTCCATTCGGGTGCTTCTATTATGTTACCATGCCGTTCGGCCTCAAGAATGCCGGAGCCACATTCATGAGGATGATTCAGAAGTGTTTGCTCACTCAAATCAGTCGGAATGTGGAGACGTACATGGATGATATTGTGGTCAAGTCACGGAAGGGTTCCGACCTGCTAACTGACCTTGCTGAAACCTTTGCCAACCTCAGGAGGTATGATATCAAGCTTAATCCATCAAAGTGCACATTCGGAGTTCCTGGCGGAAAATTACTCGGTTTTCTCGTTTCCGAATGGGGAATCGACGCCAATCCAGAAAAAGTCGGTACTATACTTCGAATGAAAAGTCCTGTGCGAGTGCACGACGTCCAGAAGCTTACTAGTTGCTTGGCCGCCCTAAGTCAATTCATATCTCGTCTCAGTGAAAAGGCATTGCCTCTTTACCGATTGATGAAGAAGTCCGACAAGTTCGAGTGGACTCCTGAAGCTGATGCAGCGTTTGCAGAGCTCAAAGCTCTGCTCTCCACCTAGCCGGTGCTTGCTGCCCCAATCAGCAAGGAGCCTTTGCTGCTATACATTACAGCCACAGGACAAGTCGTCAGTACGGTACTTACGGTCGAGCGGGAAGAAGAAGGAAAAACCTTCAAAGTTCAGCGCCCAGTATATTATATTTCTGAAGTCTTGACCCCATCGAAGCAAAGATATCCTCATTATCAGAAGCTTGTATATGGGATTTATATGACCACAAAGAAAGTTGCTCACTACTTTTCTGATCATTCCATTATAGTCATCAGCGATGCTCCATTGCCAGAGATCCTGCATAACAGGGATGCAACTGGTCGAGTGGCAAAATGGGCGATTGAACTCCTTCCTCTAGATATCAAGTTTGAGGCAAAGAAAGCTATCAAGTCCCAGGCAATCGCAGATTTCGTTGCCGAGTGGATTGAACAGCAACTACCGACTCAGGTTTACTCGGAGCATTGGACCATGTTCTTCGACGGCTCCAAGATGCTGAATGGTTCCGGTGCCAGAGTGGTGTTGGTCTCCCCCAGAGGAGATAAACTCAGATATGTTCTTCAAATCCACTTTGATTCCTCCAATAACAAGGCAGAATACGAAGCACTTTTATATGGGTTGTGCATGGCCATTTCACTCGGCGTCCGTCGCCTCATGGTCTATGGCGACTCAGATTTGGTGGTTAATCAGGTGATGAAGGAATGGGACGTCAGAAGTCCAGCCATGACTGGTTATTGCAATGCAGTGAGAAAGCTGGAGAAGAAATTCGAGGGGTTAGAGCTTCATCACATACCCCGACTGAAAAATCAAGCAGCTGATGATCTGGCAAAAATAGGTTCCAAAAGAGAAGCCATTCCCAGCAATGTGTTTTTGGAACACATCCACACACCATCAGTTCAGGAGGATCCCTTCACTGAAGAGGCCCTGCAGCCAAAAAGTGCCACGGATCCGACTGAAGTTGAAATTCTAGCTGTGGTCGACCTGATCATGGAAGTCTTGGTCATCACTCCCGTCTGGACAGTACCGTACATCGCGTACATCCTAAGGAAAGAACTCCCAGAGGACGAAGAAGAGGCTCGACAGATCGTCCGTCGATCCAAGGCCTTTACAGTCATAAAGGGATAGTTATATAGAGAAAGCGCGACTAGGGTCAGCCAGAAGTGTATTACACCAGAAGAAGGTCAGATGATCCTTGATGATATCCACTCGGGGACCTGTGGTCATCATGTGTCCTCTCGGACCATTGTGGCTAAAGCATACCGAGCGGGATTCTACTGGCCAAGAGCCAATGAAATGGCAAAAGAGATAGTCGACAAATGTGAAGGATGTCAGTATTACTCCAATATGTCACACAAGCCCGCGTCAGCCCTGAAAACCATTCCACTCGTCTGGCCCTTCGCCGTTTGGGGGCTGGACATGGTTGGACCACTGAGAACGGGCAGGAGCGGCTTCACTCATGTACTGGTAGCAGTCGACAAGTTCACCAAATGGATTGAAGCCAAGCCTATCAAGAATCTTGATGCTTGCACTGCTATCAGTTTCATCAGAGAGTTGATATTCAGATATGGAGTTCCACACAACATCATCACTGACAATGGGTCAAACTTCGATTCCAACAAATTCAGGCCCTTTTGCGCCTCTCAGGGCACTCGGGTCGACTATGCTTCGGTTGCTCACCCCCAGTCGAATGGGCAAGCAGAAAGGGCAAATGGCCTAATTCTCAAAGGACTGAAACCCCGATTGATGCGCGATCTCAAGCATGCAACAAGTGCATGGGTCGACGAGCTTCCATCAGTCCTTTGGGGATTGAGGACAACCTCGAACCGATCGACCGGAAGAACCCCATTCTTTCTGGTCTACGGAGTCGAGGCAGTCTTGTCGAGTGACCTGCTTCACAACGCTCCCCGAGTCGAGCTCTACTCTGAAGATGAAGCAGAACAAGCCTGGCAGGACGTAGTCGACCTCCTGGAAGAAGAAAGAGAAATGGCCATGATCCGATCAACCATCTATCAGCAAGACTTGCGTCGATTCCATGCCAGAAACGTGAAGAGTCGAGCCTTCCAAGAAGGAGACTTAGTCCTCCGAGTGGATCAGCAGAAACCACACAAACTCGCTCCTACTTGGGAAGGTCCCTTCATAGTCACCAGAGTCCTCCACAATGGAGCATACCACCTCTACAATGTCGATCGCCAGATTGATGAGCTGCGAGCCTGGAATGCGGAGCTCCTCCACCCCTTTTATACTTGAATTCTCACTCGGATGAGATGTAATAAGAAAAAAAACTCCTGTAGTTTATTTATCAAAGACAAGAGCGTTATAATTTTCCTAGTGATTATTATTGTTTTTATTTGCGTGAGAAATCCCCCAGTGGGTGGCTTAGCTGCGAATCCGCTTCGCCTAAGTTTGTAAAAATAATTTCCTACCGAGTGGCGAGCCAGCCTCCCACTCGGGGGCTTAGCTGCGAATCCATTTCGCCTAAGTATTTAAAAAATCCTACCGAGTGGAGAGCAACCCTCCCACTCGGGGGCTTAGCTGCAGTTCAGTACTCGCCTAAGTTCTCTCACTTGGAGACTTAGCTGCAGTCCGGCACTCGCCTAAGTATTTAAAAAATCCTACCGAGTGGAGAGCAACCCTCCCACTCGGGGGCTTAGCTACGAATCCATTTCGCCTAAGTATTTAAAAAATCCTACCGAGTGGAGAGCAACCCTCCCACTCGGGGGCTTAGCTGCAATCCAGTACTCGCCTAAGTTCTCTCACTTGGAGACTTAGCTGCAGTCCGGCACTCGCCTAAGTATTTAAAAAATCCTACCGAGTGGAGAGCAACCCTCCCACTCGGGGGCTTAGCTGCAGTCTAGTACTCGCCTAAGTTCTCTCACTTGGAGACTTAGCTGCAGTTCGGCACTCGCCTAAGTATTTAAAAAATCCTACCGAGTGGAGAGCAACCCTCCCACTCGGAGGCTTAGCTGCAGTCCAGTACTCGCCTAAGTTCTCTCACTTGGAGACTTAGCTGCAGTCCAGCACTCGCCTAAGTTTGAAAAAATCCTACCAAGTGGAGAGCAATCCTCCCACTCGGGGGCTTAGCTGCAGTCCAGTACTCGCCTAAGTTCCCTCACTTGGAGACTTAGCTGCAGTCCGACACTCACCTAAGTTTGGAAAAATCCTACCGAGTGGAGAGCAATCCTCCCACTCGGGGGCTTAGCTGCAGTCCAGTACTCGCCTAAGTTCTCTCACTTGGAGACTTAGCTGCAGTCCGGCACTCGCCTAAGTTTGAAAAAATCCTACCGAGTGGAGAGCAATCCTCCCACTCGGGGGCTTAGCTGCAGTCCAGTACTCGCCTAAGTTCCCTCACTTGGAGACTTAGCTGCAGTCCGACACTCGCCTAAGTTTGAAAAAATCCTACCGAGTGGAGAGCAATCCTCCCACTCGGGGGCTTAGCTGCAGTCCAGTACTCGCCTAAGTTCTCTCACTTGGAGACTTAGCTGCAGCCTGGCACTCGCCTAAGTTTGAAAAAACCCTACCGAGTGGAGAGCAATCCTCCCACTCGGGGGCTTAGCTGCAGTCTAGTACTCGCCTAAGTTCCCTCACTTGGAGACTTAGCTGCAGTCCGACACTCGCCTAAGTTTGAAAAAATCCTACCGAGTGGAGAGCAATTCTCCCACTCGGGGGCTTAGCTGCAGTCCAGTACTCGCCTAAGTTCCCTCACTTGGAGACTTAGCTGCAGTCCGGCACTCGCCTAAGTTTGAAAAAATCCTACCGAGTGGAGAGCAATCCTCCCACTCGGGGGCTTAGCTGCAGTCTAGTACTCGCCTAAGTTCTCTCACTTGGAGACTTAGCTGCAGTCCGGCACTCGCCTAAGTTTGAAAAAATCCTACCGAGTGGAGAGCAATCCTCCCACTCGGGGGCTTAGCTGCAGTCCAGTACTCGCCTAAGTTCCCTCACTTGGAGACTTAGCTGCAGTCCGACACTCACCTAAGTTTGAAAAAATCCTACCGAGTGGAGAGCAATCCTCCCACTCGGGGGCTTAGCTGCAGTCCAGTACTCGCCTAAGTTCTCTCACTTGGAGACTTAGCTGCAGTCCGGCACTCGCCTAAGTTTGAAAAAATCCTACCGAGTGGAGAGCAATCCTCCCACTCGGGGGCTTAGCTGCAGTCCAGTACTTGTCTAAGTATCTGAAAATCCTACCGAGTGGTGAGCCAGCCTCCCACTTGGAGGCTTAGCTGCAGTCCAGTACTCGCCTAAGTACGAAACACATCTGAATCCTCAAGGACGACAAGGTGCAGGTCAACTGCCACCTTCTCCATGAGAGCTTCGCCACAAATACAATGTGCGCTCCATCCTGCTCTACAGTAACGAGGTGCAGGTCGACTGCCACCTTTTCCTTGAGAGCTTCGCCACAAATACAATGTGCGCTCCGTCTCGCTCTGAAGTAACAAGATGCAGGTCGACTACCACCTTCTCTTTTGGAGCTGCGCCACAAATACAAAAGTTGTCTCGAATGAAGAACGATTCCCACTCGACGGGGGATTCATGAAGATATTTAACGATAAACCCTAAAGGTTCCGGACCACAGATCGAAGTGCTCGGGCTTTCAGCCCGAAAGAGTTCAACGGTTACAAAAACCACTCGGCATCCCGAGGAAAATTTAAGGTGAGGCATAAAAGTTTGTTCACTCCGCGGGAGGAGGACTAGCAGGCTCGACGAACTCGTCTAGGTCGACGCCGTCGGCAATCCAAGTGGCTGCAGCGATGAAAGTCTCCATAAAAGATCAGAAGTCATGCTTCTGGGTGTTGGCAACCTTGATTGCCACTAGCTTATCTTGACGCACCTCCTTGCAATGGACGCGAACCAGAGACAGGGCCACATCAGCTCCACACCGGGCAGAAGATTTCTTCCACTCCTGCACTCGATCAGGGATTTTGTTAAGTCGAGTCATCAGGGACTCGAGATCATTCTAGGGCGTGGTCTCTGGCCAAAGTGCCGGGTTGATCCGCGACATGGCGACCTTCAGTCAATCCAAGTAGTCCACGACACCGTCGATGCGGGATTCCAGTCGGAGCAGATTCATGGCAGTTTCATCTTTTACGGGAGAATTGATTGGGTCCAAACCCGGCTCAATCCGCCCAGTCTCCTCCTCGAAGTTCTAGAAAAACTCTGCATTCACGATCCAAGGATAAGTCAATTTTCATACACTGAGTCGACATAAAAAAATCAGTCGGAACAAAATGTGCACCTTCAAGCTTGATGAACAACTTCTTGGCAAGGCTCCTCAGATAGCTCTCCAGACCGTCCCTCCTGCGAGCAATGCTTTCCATCTTCTCGCCCAGGATGAGATTCTCCTTCTTCCAGCGCGAGCACTCCTTGTTGGCGTCATTCAGAGCAGATTTCAGCCTGGTATTCTCTTCTTCCAACTGGCCGACTGAAGCCAGTTTCTGTTCAGCTAGAGCGGTTCTGTCGTCAGCCTCCTTTCGAGCAGCATCCAAATCCTGATCCTTCTTCGCCAGAGCTTCTCTCAGTTTTTCTACAAAGAAATGATGCCTGATTCAGAAAGAGCAGAAGGGTACTCAAGCCTAAGACAGACCAGTCGACAAATTCGTTTTACTAGTGGCGTCGTCCTTGACCCTTTGTAGCTCTGTCTTGGCCAGCTCCAAGTCAACGTTCAGTTGGATCTGCTATTTCTCCAAGTCAGCAAAGCGAGCTCCAAGATCACAAGATTTCTAAAATCAAAGGGGAGAAGTTATTTTTACAGCGAAAAACAACAAAGTCAATAAGTACTAATGCTACGGTTGACTGCCCGCAGTCCACCATAGCCTCGGGGACTACACCCAGTGGGTGCACTTTGCGTGCCCCCACCGGTTCTGATCCCACTCGACCGGCCCGCCGGAGTCGAGTGCAGGGAGTAAAACAAAGAAGAGAGAAAGAACTCAGACCACAGTCGACTGCCAGCAGTCGACCGCGGTCTCGGGGACTACACCCAGTGGGTGCACTTGGCGTGCCCCCACCGGTTCTGACCCCACTCGACCAGACCGAGTGGAAGAGACAAACTATCAGTTCGGTTTACACTCGACAAAATACAAAGACTACAGTCGACTGCCCGCAGTCCACTGTAGTCTCGGGGACTACACCTAGTGGGTGCACTTGGCGTGCCCCCACCGGTTCTGACCCCACTCGACCAGACCGAGTGGAAGAGACAAACTATCAGTTCGGTTTACACTCGACAAAATACAAAGACTAGAGTCGACTGCCCGCAGTCCACCGTAGTCTTGGGGACTACACCCAATGGGTGCACTCAGCGTGCCCCCACTAATTCAAAGTTCAATCAACGCACCCAGTGGGTGTACTAACGCAAAGATTTTCGGAAAGAGTCTTCAGATATCATATCCTAACAGAACAAGAGGCGACCAACTAACCTGAACGTTGCTTTGGAGGGCCGAGCTGGCGTAGTAGGCAGCCTGACTGGTGTCCCGCACCATCTTCATCTTCTCCATCATGACGCCCGCCTGGCGTATAGCTTCCCTGGCAGCATTCACTTCGTCTTCTGGGACATGATGGGTCGCAAAAAATGAAGGTGGATCGACAGGGGCCTGAGCAGTCGACGAAGAAGGCAAGGCACTCGACAGTGGCACGGCGAAGGTAACAGAACCCCTATTGGCATCGCCAGTGTCCTGAACGACTGGTTCCGCCCTCGGCGTCGACTGTAGCGCCTCGCTTGCGGGAGCTTGCCTATTCTTCCTCGTCAAAGACCTCTCGGGCTCTTCATCATCATCGGGGAGGTCAATAATGTTGGGAGCTGTGCAAAGTTCAATTGCCAAAATCACATCACCCAATGATGCACATTGCAGTTGAATCAACCAAACAAAGACAGTATGGCAGAAATCATACCCAGATTAGAAGTGACCGCATCCTCCATCACCTCATCATCGTCCCTGTAAGCTGAGGTCCCGGAAGTGGCAGCGCTGACAGTTCCAAAGTTCGTCCAGTTAAAACAAGAAAAACAAACAGCGCGAAGCGTCGAGTGAATACAAAGAGAGACACTCACGCGGAAGCGACGGGGATATCAATCTTAATCTTCGGCAACGCCTTCCGAGTCTTCGGCTCTACAACTTTGGGGTGCTTTGGCGCCTTCTCAGTCGGGGTTGGTGAAGAGATCCGAGGACGCTTCGAAGACTGACCAGCCTGAGCAGTTGCCTTTTCGCGGGCGCTCGGTCGTTCTTGGTCAAGCTTGGATCGCCTCTCCCTGTGAGGGGGCGACTTGCTTCTTCTCCATCGCTTGAGTCATCGCTTCCTCCATCCCCTTCACCGTCGGAAGTCCACTCGCCACTGTCGCCGCCGCTCGCCTCACCTTCCAGAGCTTGCTCTTGCTCTCCGTTGGGCATTGAATACATTTCAATAATGGCCTGAAAGAAAGTAGGGAGAACAAAGTCAGTCGATGCAGTATAGGCTGTTGCGCGAGTGAATTCATATTACAAGCAAAAACTCAGAATCAGACCTTCTCTGGTGCATGAGACTGGTCGAATGGGGGAACTCTCCTGGCTCCCCTGGGGTTATCCTTGCTTCCGGTAATGCCCGACAGCCACTTCTCCAGTGTGTCGTCATCGACCTCCTCCGGGTGAATCCGAGTGGAGTCTTCAAGACCCAAATACATCCACATCGGATGGTCTCGGGCTTGAAGAGGCTGGATGCCCCGCTGAAGGAAGACCTCCAAGAGATCCATACCGGTGACCCTGTCACGGATAACCTGGACCACTCGCTCGACCAACACCCTCACCTGCGCTTTCTCCTCCGGGAGCACCTTCAAAGGGGATGGTTTCCTCACTCGGTCCATGGTAAAGGGAGGGAGGCCAGTCGACTGCCCTAGCGTCGACTGGTCTTTACAGTAAAACCAGGTCGACTGCCATCCGCGAACTGAGTAAGGAAGAATCATGGCCGGAAAGGAGCTTTTCCCTCTCATCTGGATACCAAGACCCCCAAACATCTGGATCACTTGAGTCTTCTCGTCACTCGGATTAGCCTTTTTCACTGTCTGGGAGCGACAAGTGAAAATATGCTTGAAAAGACCCCAGTGAGGCCGGCAACCCAGGAAATTCTCACACAAAGAAATGAAAGCGGCGAGATAAACGATTGTGTTGGGAGTAAAATGGTGGAGTTGTGCCCCAAAGAAGTTCAGAAATCCTCGAAAGAAAGGGTGAGGAGGCAAGGAAAAACCACGGTCGACATGGGTGGCAAGAAGAACGCGCTCACCCTCCCGGGGTTGCGGCTCGGATTCCTTCCCCGGAAGCCGCGCCGAGTCATAGAGGATCAGCCCTCCTTCGGCCAGGTCGTCGAGGTCTTCTTGGGTGAGCTTCGAGTGGATCCAGTCGCCCTGGATCCAGCCCTTCGGCAGGCCGGTTTGTGAGGAGGATCCGCCCTGACTGGTCGCCTTCCCCTTCGACCTCGCCGTCACCTTCTTTGCCCACTCCAGAGATGCCGTCTTCTCCTTCCCCATCGTCGCCGGCGAGACGAGTACGGAACGGTGGCGCGAGGGCGAGAGCGAGCACAGCGGAGGAGCGTGAAGAGGAGAAGAGATAATGGGGATGCACTGTACGGGAGACCCCGGTCTAATGCCTTATATGAGGCCACTTCCGAGTGGCTGACTGGTAGGCCCGGGCGGTTCTGTCAAATCCCGTAACAATCACGCGCGTGATATGTGGCGAAAAAGGTGGCGCGGGGATCGAGGCGGCTCTGCTCTATCCCATCCGATTACTGCCGCCTCCCCCGTCCCGCGCGCTTCCCAAAATTCGGATCCCACGAAATCTGCGGGCAGCGGAACAACTTGTCAGACCAAAGATCTCCTCCGCACTGTCACTCAGATCCTTTCAAGTAAAGAAACTCACTCGACAAAACCCTAAGAATGGATCAAGGCGACTGGAAAGGAAGTCGCTGCCATCGCTCAGATTCATTGATCCGAAACAAGAAATGCTCACGACATGAAAAATGAGTCGGAGAAGTGCTCAATCCCTTTCCCACTCAAACCTCGATCCATTCGGGGGCTAATGATGAAGCTATGTACCTAGGGTAGGGGCATGGACCTGTCCAAACTGACCTACCCAAGGACATCTCCAGAAGAAATCATCTTTCAATCGACTTGGAGGTGTTCCACTCGACAGACTCAAAGATACTCGACCAAGAAGCAACCACTCGACCAAGACCAAGCCACTCGACAGTCAGGAGACCTAAAGGCACTCCGCATGCTAACGGTCGGTTATTAAGTAGCTTTTATGGTCATCATAACACTTTATTACTAGTGTTACCAGTAACGCCTTGCCTTAATGTACATTGAACCCTTTGTAACACGGGCTGGCTGTGGTCCTGGCGCACTCTATATAAGCCACCCCCCCTCCTCCGAGACAAGGGTTCGCACCCCTGTAATTCATACACGCATAATCCAGTCGAACGCCTCGGAGCTCCGAGACGTAGGGCTATTACTTCCTCCGAGAAGGGCCTGAACTCGTAAACCTCGCGTGCTTACAACTTCTCCATAGCTAAGATCTTGCCTCTCCATACTTACCCCCCTACACTACTGTCAGACTTAGAACCACGACAATGTCCACTACACATTCATGCATTTCACATCTTTCTACATCTACGGGAACCTACGAAAGGGTTAACGTAAATTACCTCTCTCTCCTCCCCTGATTTTCATGGTGGTGGGCCCCTCCCTCCCCCAATCTACAATCAACAGCTCACACGTTTCACATTATGTTAATTACATAACTGGGATTACGTAGGTGTAGCATTACTCGTCCTAAAAAACCCAACTAAGCCAACCTCCTAGCATATCGCGCGGGAAAAGACCCGGCCGTGCCGTTTTAGTCGGGATTACCGGATTACTAGTAGTAGTATCGATGGATCACGCGAAGCAACAAGTTTTTTTAGGGGGCGAAGCACCTAGTTTAAAAGGGAAAAAGGCGGTACACTCACAGCACCCCTGTCGCGGTCGCATTGCACCCCACACACGTTCGGTCCTGCACACGGCTCATGCAAACGGAACGCGCTTCGGCTTGCCTCTTCACTGACATGTGGGACTACACTTGGAGAAACCGACCATGCGCCAAACTCCCCCTGCCCACCGCGCCAAAATCCTCCCCCCACCCAAAAATTCCTCCCAAATCCTAGATTCAACCGCCCTTCAGCTAACTAGCCAATAATATTCCCCAACCCCCCCCCCATCCCCCCTCCACTCCATTCGCTCCGCCAAAGCCGGCCTCCCCGCCGCGCCGATACGTCGGTGTCGCAGTTCGTCGACGGGACGCACGGCGATCCTCTCGCTCCCATAGTACGCTCTCGTAGACTGCCATCCTCTAGTCACGCCGCCACCGCTAGCGACATTCTTGTGGAGGTGCACGGCAGTCAGCGCCGCCACCGCTGGTGAGTTCGTGTGGAGACGCACGGCGGTCAGCTTCTCCCACGGTACGCACATTCTAGACTGAGGCCCCGTGCATGTCGGTGTAGCGCTGAATGTTAGCTGATAGACACTGTTAATCTCACTATTTGCCGAAGTAGTTTACAGTCAATATGCTCTGCTTAAGAAGCTTCCTTGCCCTGTTCTGCACTCAATCTGCTTAGCTGAGATGGCATGCCAAGGCCGATTAGTTGCTAAAATATCCTGCCATATATTTATTGTGACGCAGATTGCCATGTTCTAGTTGAAAGTGCTAGTGATCGACTAGAGGGGGGGTGAATAGGCGATTTTTATGAAAGTCTTCAAAGCATGGAAGTTTCGAAGACAAACGATAGAAATAAACCTATTACCATGCAGCGGAAGGTAGACTACACTAGGCAAACCATAGTCAAGTATTCAATGGAGTGAAAGTACAATGACTAATAGCAGCTAGGCAGTAAAGATCAGGTAGGAAGATATTGTGAAGCCAATCAGAACAAGCAGTCACTCAGTGAAGACAAAAGATAAAGCAATCATACAATGACTTCACAAGGACCAACGGTAAGTAAAGGGAAGGGAAGGATGAAACCAGTGACTCGTTGAAGACAATGATTTGTTGGACCAGTTCCAGTTGCTGTGACAACTGTACATCTGGTTAGGGAGGCTGAGATTCAACTCAGAAGACCTCGTCTTCACCTTATTCCCCTTGAGCTAAGGACACCCAGTCCTTGCCCAATCACTCTAGTAAGTCTTCAAGGTAGACTTCCAAACCTTCACAGACTTCGTTCACCGCCGATCCACAATGACTCTTGGATGCTCAGAACGCGACGCCTAACCGGCTGGAGGATTCACAGTCCTCAAGTGTAATAAGTCTTCAGATCACACAGACAGGAAGACTTAAGTGATGCCTAACACTCTTTGGCTCTGGGTGTTTAGGGCTTTATCCTCGCAAGGAATTCTCTCTCAAAGGCTTCGAGGTGGGTTGCTCTCAAACGACAAAACCGTGCACTAACTCTGAGCAGCCAGCCATTTAAGGTTGTAGGGGGTGGGCTATTTATAGCCACTAGGCAACCCGACCTGATTTGTCCGAAATGACCCTTGGTCACTAAGGAACTGACACGTGTTCCAACGGTCAGATTTCAAACACACACGGCAACTTTACTTGGGCTACAAGCAAAGCTGACTTATCCAACTCTGGACAAGATTTGCTCTCATAGTCTTCACTCGAAAACATAGGATTTTGGTTAAGCATCACTTCAGTCATTCTGACTGGTTCACTTGGACCGCACTTAATAGTACGGTGGTTCCTATGACTCAGCAAAGAAAAACACAGAACGACGAAACTGCTAAGTCTTCGCGCTCCATAGTCTTCACGCGATGTATTCTCTTGTCATAGTCTTCAATGTGAATGTCTTCACATACCACCTTTAACTTCAATGTCTTCATACATTTTTAGGGGTCATCTCTGGTAGGAAAACCGAATAAATGAGGGACTTCTACCTGTGTTATCCTGCAATTCTCACAAACACATTAGTCCCTCAACTAGGTTTGTCGTCAATACTCCAAAACCAACTAGGGGTGGCACTAGATGCACTTACAATCTCCCCCTTTTTGGTGATTGATGACAAACTAGTTGAAGTGTTCAACGGGGAATAAAATATGTGAAATTGTAAAGGATAGGTTATTGTCTTCATAAGTGGCAAAGGCTCCCCCTGAAGATGTGCATATAAGTAATTTGCTTTTGGTATGCAAATGCACATGGCAGGTTGTACTTGTGGAGATCCTCTTCAACTTATGATGACAATTCATCATGCATGAAAAGTATGTGAAGATAATGACATGCATAATGAAAAATGGACGTCTGCAAAATGTTCTAAGTGCGGAATTTATCGTCGCACATGCGGAATTTATCATCGCATCATAGAATAGCAAATAAGTAGCAGACGACCATCGAGTTTAAGTGTTACAACTCAAAGAACCAAATGTATCAAAAACGAGAGTTGTAAGCACTTGGCAAAAGTAGCAAAAAATAAATCAACCACCCATATGGACCCGCTTGAAGACTATCAACTCATATGCTTCTCCCCCTTTTGTCAGTGAGGACAAAAAAGGTTTGAAGAAATAGAGCGCCTACTCGTTCCCATGAGGTGCAGGCGAGGCAGCAGGGTCGTCGTTGAGATCCGGTGGTGCAGAGGAACTTGGTGCAGTGTCAGCACGCGCTGAAGTTGGAGGAGGTGAAGTTGCATCATCTTGGTCATCGATGACTCTGGCATTTACGGTCGCAGCTGAGGACGAGTATTCAGAGTCTTCAAGTGAGGGAGTCCGACGCAAGTGAGCATTTCTTGGAGGAGTTGAGTCAAACTTGAAGCTTTCGGTGAAGCCATCGTCATGCAGATCAGCTTCAACACTGAGTAGGGTCAAACTCTTCCACGACCTCCGACAGGTTTCATGAGTGACAAAGGCATTCTTGGTGGCAAGATTGCGAATGTGGTTGACATCCACCAAGAGGCTTTGCATCTAACGCTTAAGCCAGTCGTGATGTTTGTCCTGTTTCTGATGCAGCGCGACTAGAAGCTCTCGGTCATTTAGGACACGAGATCGTCGTCAAGGCCTTTGCGCAATGGTGCTACCAGTGGCATCAGTTTGAGCACGAGGGGCACGTGTGTTTCCAGCAAGGGGATAAACACGAGACACTGCTGGAATTCCTTCAATGGGCTGGGTGAAGCTTTGGTGATCAGCATTGTGAAGATAAATGGGATCCTTAACAGGCTCTGGGTAAATGGCTTCAACTGACAGATCAACCTCGGGCAAGAATATAAGATGATTGCGTGCAGACGGCTGATAGTTGAAGGCTGAGTGACGCTTGATCAGACGCATGACCCATGGAGCATAGAATTTCAACCCAAAGATGTCGGAGCCAGACGCAGCCAACTGCCTGATGAAGAAGTCTTGAGCATTGAAGTTGATGCCATTGAAGATATAGAAAACCAAAGCCTTCATTGCTCCTTCAAGCTTCGCTGCAGATGAGTGTCCTTTGACAGGCCATAGAGTCTTCCTGATGATGTGGTAAATGGTGCGAGGCAGATACTCTAGGTCTTCAACAAAGAACTCAGATTGTTATTCAGCGTCATGAGGCAGTGGCTTCATCATGCTCAGCATTTGACTCATGTTGGGTTCTGGCTTCTGAAAGATGCTTTCCAAGGCATTTTGATATTGTTGACAACCTGGTTCATAGTATTCACCAGGAGTGTGCAGGCCTGTGAGCTCAATGATATCAAGAGCTTTAGCTCCATGATGGACATTTCCTGTCATCCACTCAAGGACCCAAGTCTTTGGATCCCTGTTGTAGCCTCGAATATGAAGAGTGGCATACAATTGAAGCAGCAATTCTTCGTTCCAGTGCTCCTTGTCAGTGACGAACTGCAACAGACCAGCATCTCTGAAACAGTCCAATGCTTCTTCGAGGCAGGGCAGACCGGCTATAGCTTCAGAGTCGAGGCGCATATGTGGAAATATGCGCCCTTGATTGTATAGGACACAGGAATAGTAGCTGCGCTGCTGATAGCTACAGAACCGATCTGAGGAAATGCGCGGTCTGGTATAAGGGTTCTTGGCGCTATTGAAGAAGGTGTTGTGTGCTTTGAACCCATTCGCATTGAAGACCCCAGGTGAAGTGGCAGTGCCTGGGAATCATGGAAGTCTTGGCTTGGGCTTTTGGACTTGAGGCCTGTGCTCAACGTGGTACTCGAATTGTGGACCAGCAGCAGGTGGAGGAGTCAGAATAGGCCATCGGACCATAATTGGCTGACCACGATCAAATGCCAGCTCCATTGTGTGAGGTCTTGGAGGGGGAACTAGGGCATTGGCATTGTCTTCATGGGCTTCAGGGGCCACATGTGCTTCAGGTACTTGGACTTCAGGTGCTGCATTGACTTCTGGTGCCACATTGGCTTCTGGCGCCGTACTGGCTTCAGCCATGACAACGTCATTGGCGTCAGTGGCGATATTGGTGGCCACCTCAGGGTTGTTGACCTCCACTTCAGAAGCTGGAGGGTCGGTCACGTTCTCCTCGAGAACAACATCTTGGTGAGACGGGTGAGGGAGTCTTGGATTAGGGCGTGTTCGGGTAGCCAGACTATACCTTCGGCCGGACTCCTGGACTATGAAGATACAAGATTGAAGACTTCGTCCCGTGTCCGGATAGGACTTTCCTTGGCGTGGAAGGCAAGCTTGGCGATGCGGATATTCAAGATCTCCTACCATTGTAACCGACTCTGTGTAACCCTAACCCTATCCGGTGTCTATATAAACCGGAGGGTTGTAGTCCGTAGGCAATCAACCCCATACACAACAATCATACCATAGGCTAGCTTCTAGGGTTTAGCCTCCTTGATCTCGTGGTAGATCTACTCTTGTACTACTCATATCATCAATATTAATCAAGCAGGAGTAGGGTATTACCTCCATCGAGAGGGCCCGAACCTGGGTAAAACAAAGTGTCCCCTGCCTCCTGTTACCATCCGGCCTAGACGCACAGTTCGGGACCCCCTACCCGAGATCCGCCGGTTTTGACACCGACATTGGTGCTTTCATTGAGAGTTCATCTGTGCCGTCACAATCAGGAAGGGAGCCTTCTCCCGTCTTTAAAGACGGCGCCCTTGCTAAGTGGTTTCCAGCTAGGTGGTTTTCTCATGACCGCCTGGGTGGTTTTCTCATGACCGCTTGTTCGACTGTTGCACTGACGGTGACCTCTCGGGTCATCAAAAGCAACCTACACGTCAGCTCGGAGCTCGTCGAGCAGCTAGATCCAATGGAGCTCTCTTCCGTAAACGAGCTCTTGGATCACATCGCCGCCCTGGGGGTCGCTACGGATTACGACCAGGTTGGGCTTAAACCCGATCTAAGAGAAATTAACTCTCCCCAAGTCACCCACCACGTTGCCGTGGTAGAGGCGCAGTGCGGCGACCCTTCATCTATTTTAAGGACTAGCTACGTCCGAATTCCCGACTCCTCCAAACCGGACACCCGTGGAGAGAAGGATGTAACTCAAGACCTGAGCTTAGGATCAGGCAACGGGCTAGATTCGTTGGACAACATCCAAGAATCCGAACTTCAAAGTTCGGAAACTCTTCAGCCTCCGAATCTTGGATTGGGTGAGGTTTCAGATTCAACGACACCTGCCCACCCGAACATAAGCGATCTCTCCCAAATCAGGCAGAAGCCCGAGGAAACAGTACATCATTACTGGGCCAGATTCCTCCTGGTTATGAACAGGATAAAGGATTGCCGCGAGGGAGACGCAATCTCAATTTTTTGCAGTAATTGCACGGACGAGGGAATCCTTAACGCCGTAAGTCGCCGTGATATTACACGCTTCGCTGACTTGGCGTCCATAGTATAAAAATACTGTGCGATGGAAAGCGCCTGGAAAACCGAAATACAATTTTGGGATAATCCGGCCTTGAATAGTAATCCCGTCCGAACTAAGAGGGTGCATCATCATAGGACACCTGGGATAAACATCAAAAAACCAAAACCGTCTACAGGGCATGGAACCGTACTGGAAAGGTGGCTTGATGGACCCTGTAGAATTCACAGTACAGAGGACGCCACACCAACTCACAGCCTTAGAGCATGTTGGATACTCCTGCAGGTGGCCAAAATTGGCGAGGACCTCTTAATCCTGAAGGCCGCAGAAAGCCAGCCTGAGGACACCAGTACCGTTCTCACAGTCTTCGAGACCTTCGCATCAAACAATATGCGAAAAAGAACACTCCGCAGCCTCGCCGAAGTCTATCAAGTTGCAACAATAAATCCATGGAGCGACACTGCTATTACCTTCAACGCAAGTGATGAACCTAGATTCCGAACAGCCCGAGCACCAGCCGCATTGGTCCTCAGTCCCATAGTGGACGGCTTTCGCCTCACCAAGGTGCTCAAGGATGGAGGCAGCGGATTGAACCTCATTTATGAGGAAACCCTTCAAAAAATGGAAATAGACTGGAACCGTGTCGAGCGAAGCAGCACAACCTTTAGAGGAATAATCCCCAGTCGGGAAGCACGTTGCACAGGAAAAATCACACTAGATGTGGTGTTCGGCACGCCGGATAATTACAGGTCCGAAGAAGTCACGTTTCAGGTGGCCCCGTTTAAGAGCGGACATCACGCTTTACTAGGGCGGGAAGCATTCACAATCTTCCAAGCGATACCCCATTACGGGTACATGAAGCTTAAGATGCCCGGGCCAAATGGAATTATCACTCTAGCTAGTGATCCGGACATAGCACTCCGCGCCGAAAACAAGACAGCCGCATTAGCCCTTGAGGCGCTATCCGAAGCCTTAGCGGCCGAGGAACTGACTGCGCTGCGCTCCACGGTTAACAGGGATGATGTGATACTCAATAAAAGATCCAAATCCAGATCCTTCAAGCCAGCCGACGAAATAGTCAAATTCCAGGTCCATCCAACGGACCCCAATAAAACAGCTTCAATCGGGGCACGATTGAACCCTGATGCAGACGCCGCACTGCGAGAGTTCCTACGAGAGAACTGGGACATCTTCGCCTGGCACCCTTCAGACATGCCAGGGATCCCACGCAGGCTGGCTGAACACAGCTTAAATATCCTAAAAGGATTTAAACCTGTCAAACAAGCCCTTCGGCATTTTTTCGAACCCAAGAGACAGGCTATGGGAGAAGAGCTAGCCAAGCTATTGGAGGCCGAATTCATTAGAGACATAAAACATCCGGACTGGCTAGCAAACTTGGTGATGGTACCAAAGAAGGACAAATCCTGGCGCCTGTGTGTCGATTTTAAAGACCTTAACAAGGCTTGCCCAAAGGATCCCTTCCCCCTCCCCCGTATCGATCAAATTATCGATGCCACCGCAGGACACGACTCGTTGTGTTTCCTCGATGCATACTTTGGTTACCATCAAATCAAGATGGCAGAATCAGACCAAGCTGCAACAGCATTCATCACACCATACGGCCCATTCTGCTTCAACACAATGCCCTTCGGGCTGAAGAACACCGGCGCAACATATCAGCGCATGATCCAGACATGTCTGGCAAATCAGATCGGCAAAATAGTGGAGGCGTATGTGGATGATGTGGTCGTCAAATCAAGACATGTCGAATCTCTAATAGACGACTTGAGGCTTACATTATATAACCTCCGAAAATATGACATCAAGCTCAATCCAGAAAAATGCGTCTTCGGTGTTCCAGCCGAAAACTCTTGGGCTTCATAGTATCCGGTAGAGGAATTGAAGCAAATCCAGCCAAGATCCGAGCTTTGTCACAATTGGATATCCCAAAGGACCTCAAACAAATACAAAAATTAACCGGATGCGTGGCGGCTTTAAGCCGCTTCATCTCCCGCTTGGGAGAAAAAGCACTACCCCTCTATCGCCTCCTTCGGCGCACCGAACACTTCGAGTGGACGGAGGCCGCCACAGCCGGACATGATGAAATAAAAGCCATATTGGCAACAAACCCAGTCCTGGCCGGGCCGAACACTGGCGAACCAATGTTATTTTACATTGCAGCAACACATCAAGTTGTCAGCGCAGTGCTCGTTGTCGAGCGGGAAACGGACGGACACTAATTCCCCCTTCAAAGGCCGGTCTACTACGTATCCACTGTCCTCACTCCATGCAAATCACGGTACCCACATTATCAAAAGATTGCATACGCGGTATTCATGGCATCCCGGAAGCTACGACACTACTTTCAAGAGTGTTCCATAATAGTAGCCTCGGAAGTACCACTCAACGATATTATCAACAACCGCGACGCAACGGGCCGGATTGCAAAATGGGCCATCGAGCTTCTCCCGTTCGATATAACCTATAAGCCACGGCGAGCTATTAAATCGCAAGTTTTGGCCGACTTCGTTGCAGAATGGACGGAGGCCGAGCTCCCTAAAGAATACGGCACATATTCAAACTGGATTATGCATTTCGGCGGCTCCAAAATGTTGGCCGGACTGGGGGCTGGCGTCGTCCTGACGTCCCCCACAGGAGACACAGTCCAATATGTGCTCCAAATCATGTACATGGATTCCAACAACGCAGCCGAATATGAGACCCTCCTACATGGTCTCCGGATAGCAGTATCCATGGGTATCCAGCGCCTAGAGGTACGCGGGGATTCAAACCTCGCAATATCCCAAATAAATGGAGACTTCGACGCCAAGGACCCAAAAGTGGCAGCTTACCGCAACGCCGTCCTAAAAATGTCAGCTCGGTTCGAAGGGCTGGAGTTTCACCATATAGCCCGAGAAAACAATCAAGCAGCGGACGTCCTGGCACGCATCGGAGCAAAACACGATGCAGTCCCCCCCCCCCAACATATTTTTGGAAAGATTGTTCAAGCCATCCGTAACATGGGAGGGGGAACCCGTAAATAATAGCCCGGACCCAGCCGCACCACTCGACGCCGAACAATCTGACACAATTGGAGGCTCTGCCAATGAAATTACACCTTCAGCCCACGTAATAATGGCGGTCATTGCCCCGTGGACAGAACCATTCCTAGCCTACCTTACTAGGCAGGAACTCCCGGAGGACCAAAACGAGGCCCGCTGCATAGTGCGGCGATCTAAAGCCTATAGAGTCCATAAGGGAGAGCTTTATAAGAAAAGCACTACCTGAGTCCTTCAAAGGTGCATCTCCGAAGAGGAAGGGCGGAACCTTCTGGCTGAAATTCATGCCGGACTCGGTGGTCACCACGCCGCTGCTCGGTCCCTTGTTAGCAAGGCCTTCCATACAGGCTTTTATTGGCCGATGGCCCGGGCAGACACTCAGGACTTAGTCCAACGATGCGCCGGTTGCCAACTTTTTGCCAACCAAAGCCATATGCCACCTACCGCACTCCAAACTATACCCATCACCTGGCCTTTTGCGGTCTGGGGGCTTGACATGGTCGGACCCCTTAAAGGTGGGACCAATAGGAAAAAATACTTACTAGTCATGGTGGATAAATTCACCAAATGGATAGAAGCCAAGCCTGTTAAAACGGCCGAATCCGGACCCGTGATAGACTTCATATCCGGGGTTGTACACCGTTATGGCGTCCCCCATAGCATCATAACCAATAACGATACAAACTTTACCGCCGACGAGGTAAAACTCTGGTGCAAAAACATGGGCATCAAGCTCGATTATGCTTCTGTCTATCACCCACAAACCAACGGCCAGGTCGAACGTGCAAATGGTCTTATCATGAGCGGCATTAAACCCAGACTGGTGCGGTCCCTCAAGGAATCTAACACGCACTGGGTAGAGGAGCTCGACTCCGTGCTATGGGGGCTGCGGACCACGCCAAATCGCACCACCGGATACACACCATTTTTTATGGTGTACGGCACAGAGGCAATTCAGCCCTGCGACATAATTCATGACTCACCTAGAGTGCGCATGTACGAAGAAAGAGAAGCCGAGCTCGATCGGCAGGACAACTTGGACGCCCTGGAGGAGGAGCGTAACGTGGCAAAAGCCCATTCCGCATTTTATCAACAGTAGGCCCGAAGATATCAAAGCAGAGAAGTACGGGCCAAAAATTACAATGTTGGCGAACTAGTTCTACGCCTGCTGGATAAGAAAAAGGACAAACTCAAGCCCAAGTGGGAAGGTCCATTCATAATCGACCAAGTCCTGACTGGCGGGGCATACCGCCTGCGAGATGCGTCGGATAACCGACTCGAGCCGAACCCATGGAACGCCACCCGTCTCCGAAGATTCTACGCCTAGCGCCGGACTCTGTGTTCGTCTCCTTCCTCTGTCCATTTTTTGCATTTTTCTGTCTTACATTTCTCTCCTTCCCCTCTTTTCTTTTATAGCCCTTAAAGGCTCATCTAGTGACGCGCCACTCGCGCTCATTAAACCTGGGGGCTTCTTTAATAGAAGCTTATTTATATGGGCTTCATGCCCAACACATGCGTCAAACTTCCGCATGTACCTTTTTCTTCACCATTATATGCATCCATATGACTTAAGTTTTGGCCAAGCTGGGTTGCCTGGCTCCTGTGCTTACCCCTACGTTCCCGATTGTTCGGCTAGGCAGTAAAGGGAGCACCTCTGCGATTGTTACTGTCGGGTCAGCCGGATGTGTACCTCAGACTGGGTGAAGCCGAAAGCTAGCGTTCTTAAGGGAACATTCGGTCGGTGAGATAAAAGATGATCTTTTTTACTCATTTTATGCACCCCCAGATGCTTTTTTCTGCGTCTTTTTACGCAGTCCGGACATGCACTTTAGGGCATGCCTCCCAGCGAAAGGAACCCCTAACGGAACTATTCTCTCTGGAAGATGTTTCTTACTAACCATGTAATATAACATAACTAGTTGGGCACTTGTCTGATAAAGCACTAATGACCCCTACGCCTGGTCTCCACGCATACCATGGTTCTTATATAACCGCTATGGTATTCGGACACACTCCGGACCGTCAGGTCCCGAGGTCGAAGCGAAAAGGTCGGCAACGACAAACGATCTACAATCCGGCTAGAAGGCATTACATATGTCAATTCAAAATTACATAGTCATTCTGACTGATTGTATTCCTCTTCTATACCATCTAACAGGCTGTCTAATTTACAGTCCTGCTGGGAATACTTCGCGGCCAACTCTACTTGGCCGTATACTAAGCTCACAGGGATCTCCTTCCCATCAGGCCCCACTGGTCCGACCTTGGCCATGTGGTTTGGGTCAGACTTCGTAAAACGGGTCTTCACCATGGCCCAGGCTTCCCTAGCACCTTGTCGGCAGGCCGATATCTTCCACAACCGGAAGCGCCGTCGAGCTCCCTTCAGCTTCTCCGCAAGCTCTCCAAGGCCCTCGGGCATGGAGTGGGCAGGCCATAAGGCTTGGGCAACACCTCGCATCGCCTGCCGAATTCGCTCGTGCAGTCGCATGAGTTCGGGAAGAAGGTCACCCGAAGAACCGGGCATCTCCTCTGCAAGACGACCCATGAGCATACCTACAAACATTGCTCTGTTAGTCGACTTCCTCGCCGAACTCTTTTTTCAAAGTTCGTTCAAGCACTTACTAAAAATGCCGCGTCGAAGCCGCTGATTCTCCTTCGTGGAGTCCAACAGCTGGCCATGAACATCTTTAAGTTCGAAGTCCAGCTTGGTGTTGGCATCCTGAAGATCATTCTTCTCTCGCCTCACCCTTGTCAACATACTCTCACCGGCCTTTAGCTGGCGTAAGAGTTGTTGTTTGTCCGGATCGAGTCCGTCGCCATCTGCAATATGATTTGTTAGATTTACACCCACACCGCATAATACTAATCTTTCGAAGTGTATCTTACCCGAGGGGGTCTCTTTGGACTCCCCTGCTGCGGCTAGTGCGGCTTCTAGTTGAGCCTTGCACTTTTCCAGCTCCTGGGACAGTACAGTATTCTTCTCTGTAAGAACCTGCATATTAAATGATCCTTAAATCAGTTGCTCTAACTATTTCAAGTCTCGAGGGCTACTCGTATATATATATATTTGACCAAAATTTTCTTACCCGTATGTCTTTTACATACTGCTCCGTGGCTCTGGCTAAACCATTTTGAGCGGCACGGAGGTACGCATCTCCCGAATTAAAGGCATCTAAAGCCTCTTGGGAGAAACAAGCGTCGCGTAGAACTGTCCAGCAACGCCTGTGGTTCATGGCACTCTCCACTTCAGAATTTGTGGCAGACAGCCTGTCCTCATCCTTTGTCGGAGGAGCGTCCGGTACGCGCCTCGTGCTCGCCTCCGCTTCCTGGCCAGCCGTTGGAGCCTGGCTGGTGGAGGCGCGATTGGCAACCTCTCCGGATGTAGTCCGGCGAGGTCTCTTCGTTCTGAAGATAGCACGAACGTTAAAATATGCCCTGACAGAATAACACCAGGGAAACAGAGGGTGCGCTATACCTTTGCGTCGGCATCTCAGTCCGGACTTCATTCCTTTTTCCCCACGGGGCCCTGCGGCCCCTCGTTGGCTAGCCGCCGCAGGTTCGGCCTCCTGCCTAGGAAAACTCCCCTGCAAAACACGGTTGTCGTCAGAAACACCGGAATACGCGAGAGTGCAATCTCTCTCAAGGGAATGAGACTCCGGTTTCTGTCACCTGGGAGGCCGAAATTAACCCTGGGTAATCAGCCATGATGGCTACCAAGGTATTGTCCTTGCTTAGCTGATGGAACACCCCATCGATAAGATCCACCGATATTTCCGGATCCTCTTCGGAGTCCGGATTGAGGGACCGTTCTGGGTCCTCGGGCTGTGGAGGGCGGCTGCTTATGTCCTTTACCTCCTGTCGCAGTTCCTGCATTAAAGTCGTTAGACTACCTATCTAACCATGGGAGCATAAAACAAACGGGCAAGTGCAATTGTTCACTTACCCAACTTGGAGGATCATACATACTGAATCCGGCCTACGGATTGACGCGGAGGAATTCCTCCTTTTCTCCCTTATACAAAGAGGATAAGATCTTTACTAAGGCGGCGGCTGGGTCCGACCCCTTACGACCATAACGTGGGGCGTCATCCTCCCCGTTGAAATCCCACATGGGGTGGCCTCTATATTGAAGCGGCTGCACCCCCCGCACAATGCATGCGGCCATGACTCCAATCATGGTTAGTCCGGAATGAGCCAACAGTCTTATCCGGCCCATCAGGTATAGGACGTCTCTGTCACTTTCTCTCTGAGAGCTCCGCGGACGCCAGCTCAAGCGTTTCTTCAATGGAGCACTGTTGAACTCAGGGAGACCGACCCGGATAGGGTCCGGTAGCGGGACGTCATCTATGTAAAACCATTCCGAAGGCCAGTCCTCGGACGCCTTCTTTGGGGTTCCGGATAGGTATCCGGTCCCGGCGATGCGCCATACTTCGGCTCCGCCCACTTGATATATAGACCCCTTTTCAGAACGGGGCACCAGGCAGAATAACCTCTTCCATAGCGCGAAATGAGCCTCAACGCCTAAAAATAGCTCGCAGAGGGCGACGAAACCCGCAATGTGCAATACAGAGGCGGGCGTGAGATTGTGCAGCTGGAGGCCGTAGAACTCCAGAAGCCCGCAGAGAAATGGGTGAATTGGAAATCCCAGTCCCCTTATTAGATAGGGGACGAGGCACACCCGCTCTCCTTTAGAAGGATTGGGGGTGTTCTCCGCTTGTTTTCCGCCATTATAGGTGGCGAGACCGGCTCGGACCGGGACCATGCATGCCTGAGGGAGGAATCCCTGGGCCTGAAGTGACGCTAACTTGCTATGCGGGATGGTGCAACTCTCCCAGTCCCCGGGTTTGGGACCGGAGGGGCGAGGGGAGGAGCTGCGACGGCCGTTCATGTTGGAATGGACCTTTGCTGGAAGCGCTCTGATGATAACTCGCGGAAAGGAGAAGATGTGGTTTGGACCTAAATCCCCATCCCGTTAAATAGGCGGCTCATTTATACGGCTAGGGGTGTGGATGTAAAAACGCCCTGTCTTTTCGCGTTTGTTTGAACACGTGGAAGACGGTCATTATTGGGCATGGAAGCCGAGGAGGACTACATTACAAGAATCGTACATCATTCCTACAGGTACACAAGATTTGGAGAGGAACCCGCCTTGCAATGCCAAACAATCTGCGCGCCGGACTCATCATCATTGAAGCCTGGTTCGGGTGCTACTGAGGGAGTCCTGGATTAGGGGGTGTTCGGGTAGCCGGACTATACCTTCGGCCGGACTCCTGGACTATGAAGATACAAGATTGAATACTTCGTCCCGTGTCCGGATGGGACTTTCCTTGGCGTGGAAGGCAAGCTTGGCGATGCGGATATTCAAGATCTCCTACCATTGTAACCGACTTTGTGTAACCCTAACCCTATCCGGTGTCTATATAAACCGGAGGGTTGTAGTCAGTAGGCAATCAACTCCATACACAACAATCATACCATAGGCTAGCTTCTAGGGTTTAGCCTCCTTGATCTCGTGGTAGATCTACTCTTGTACTACCCATATCATCAATATTAATCAAGCAGGAGTAGGGTATTACCTCCATCGAGAGGGCCCGAACCTGGGTAAAACAAAGTGTCCCCTGCCTCCTGTTACCATCCAGCCTAGACGCACAGTTCCGGACCCCCTACCCGAGATCCGTCGGTTTTGACACCGACAACGGGGGTGTAGCAACTCTTTCAACTCTTGGGGCTTCTTCTTCATCGGCTGATGCAGCCGGAATATCTTCAGCCATTTTGGCTTCGGACTCAGACACGTGCATGGTGGCAGTGACTTGGGGCCTTGGTCCTTTGCGAAGCCTGCGTAATGCGGGCGACGCTTGTGGAGATGGAGTGTGCTGGGCCTCAAAGTCATCATCATCTTGCATTGTTGGGGTAGCTTGCGGTTGGGGAGAGCTTGGAGTGTCTTATCTCTATGGGTGATCAGCCCATGATGCGTCCTGAGCAGTTGGCATCAGAGGACGACCAATGCTGATGAGTTCGTTGTGTGAGCATAGGCGATGATACCAATTGGTGCTCGATCTAAGGAAGGACTTCATCATCTTCAACATTGTCATGGTGACTCTTCAGCAGTGGTGGGGTCAACTGCTTGAATGTCTTCAGCTTCAGGAGCCTCTGTGGAAGCAGGCTCATGAACTATCAACTGGCGCTCACGATGTTCAGATGCAGGAAGAGCCACTGAGATTGGCTTGACATTAAGGGGCTCTGTGGGAGCAGCCCGATCTCTCTTCTTGGTTTTGCATTTCTTGGTTGGAGGAGCATCATCAGTAGTGCCCTTGGTTTTGCGCTTTCTGGCTTCAGCTTCAGCAGCCCTTGTTTTCTTCAGTTCTGAAGCCACCGTGGGGACCTTAGGCTTCGAGCCTATCATACTGGCTAGGAAGACAATGGGATGTGCTTCCTGCCTTGTTGCTTCGGGTTCGGCCACAGCTGGCTTCTTCTTCTTCTTTGCAGCCATCCTGGGATCGATGCCAGGACGCCCAAGAGCCTTGCGCTTTTCAGCTTCATTGTAGACTTGCACGCACTTGTCAGCCAGACTCTTCATGCGCTCACGAGAACCTTTAGCTTCTTCGCGTTTCTTGAGAAAGGCTTCCTTGAGCTCGTGCAACATAGTCTTGAAGTTTTTCACATCTTGCACACTGAGCTTGGCCATGTGCTTCTTGAACTGAGCTTTCTCATAGTCAATCTTTTGCTTCAGTTCAACGATGCGCTGAGCTAGAGCTAGCTCAGAAGCAATGGCGCCAGTGAAGGCGACGCTGAGGCCAATTGGAAGTTGCAGATCATCAAAGCTGAGATTTGGGGGTTTCAAACCACTCATCAATGAAGTTGTGAAGGATTGATATGTCAAAGAGAGGCAAATCATTGATGATTTCTGCTTCTTCTTTGCTCTTGATCAGTTGCTCAAGAGCGTCATCCGCAAGATCTTCATCGCTGGACAGATCCATGGCGTCGTTGCGCAGAATAGCAGCAGCAGTCAGTGCCTGATCAGTATTCTTTCTCATCTCAGTCTTCTTGGAGATACGTGATAGATCTTCAGACTGCACACTGTCTTCAGGAGGTGCAGTAGCCAGTGGCTTCGCCCGTAAGATTTTGGTGCTGAGGCAGACTTTGAAGCTTTAGGCTTCTTCAGCTTCATTGGCTTCGGTGGTGCAGGTGCTTCGTCAGATTCAGCATCATCTGCAGGTTGATCCATGACTGTCCCTTGAACCATAATATGAGTGATGAGACCTTCTAGGTTGTAGAAGGGCCCAACCAGATTGGGTTCAGCTTCTCGTGTGCCATCAGCACGAGGAGCAGAGGGACCAAGGTTGAAGTCTAATCCCCGTGACTTCTTGTTTTCTTTGGCCAAATTCTTGGCAAACTGGAAGGTGCACTTGAACAGATTGTCGTCACGACACCATAGCAAGGACGATGGATCTGCATCTGCAGGCTGTGGTCCTCGGACCATACAAGGATAGAAGCCTTGTTCAATGGCTTCAGCTCTGGACCTGGGTTGAAGATTTTTGTATAGGATGTCTCCCCACGGTCGCTTGATGGCATTCTTCTCAGCATATTCCTGGGTCACGAACCTGTACTTGAACCATTGCTCGGCCCAGTATCTTCGAATCCATTGGATTCGTGTCTTGCGCTGACCATAGCTTTCTTCGGGGTCAGTTTTGTATAGTTCATAAAGATCTTCGGGCAGGTCCGTTGATGTACCCCCACGGCGCTGTTTGCCGCCCTTTCTTGTAGGTTTCTCTGGTGCCATGAAGTTTAAACTGAAAGGCTTCAAAGGCTTCCGCTTGCTGGTCAAACAGGAACTGGCTTCGGGAGAATTTATATGATGCTGTAAGAATTCTGAAATTAATGCAGACTATGAGAACCAAGGGATTCTCCCATGGACATGTACATGTGACAGCATTAAGGTGCGAGGGAAGGGGAAGAGGTCATATGCATTCTCAGAAGATTTTGAAGATAAATCAATTTAGAAGACATTGACCTCATAGTGCGAAGACATTCACTCATAGATAGAGAGTTGGTTCCAGATTTGTACGAATCCATGAATAAGTACAAGTGAGGAATCTAACTACTTTGTGAAGCATAAGTGAACATAGTAGGCATATTATGAGATGCAGTATGAAATAGATCCAACTTGTGTGAACAGAAACTGCTTGTGGTAGAAGGTGATGAATCTATAGGATCAAAGGGGCCGTAAAAAGGAGGTTTTATTTACCACATGAAGAACTGCTAGACAGAGTGGGAGAGGAGGCCAAGCAGTTCGATCGTCCGTGCCCTAACTTGGCGGCGGAGAACACCTACGGCGACGGCGGAGAAGACGATGTCCGCGGCCGGCGTGAAGACGACGTCGGTGAGGTCGCGGCAGCTAAGTGCTTCGTCGCCGGTGTCGTCGATGGCTAGCGGTGGCCCTAGGGTTTGTGCGAGAGTGGAAGAAAGGATAATGACTGTGGTGAGGCATGTATTTATAGGGACAGGGACGGCACAGTGTTATTACCCAGGTGCCCCTGGCAATTCACATCTGAAGGACACGTGGCCATCATGCAACATATCGGAGGTTGTTCCACGTTCCCACGCATGTCTGGATTGTCGGGTGGTTGTTCCCACTTCTCCGGGTTTCAGGTGGAGGAATTAGCATTGAAAACGGACTTAATGTTTGTCTCTGTATCTTCTGCTGACTAGGACGCAGAGAAGACATTCGACAGTTTCAATAGAATGCATATGATTTGGACAGATAGAGTTTGAGACAGAAAGCATAGAGAGATTAGGGTCCGATCACATTCACTTAGTTCAAAAGATTCAACAAGGAAGACGTAGCTATAAGTGAATGCTGTAGAGGACAGAACACTAGTATGTATATATCAGAAGACAATCAAGTGAACATAGTGAAGATAATCATGAAGACAAGTTGAAAATGAAGACAAACAAAATGTGAAGACATAGCACATGTAACGCCATGGGTAAAACACTTCAAACAGAAGAATTTAGTGGTGGCGTTACCCACCGTATAGGAAGTATTAGACCCAGACACGGCGCACAATTATCATGGCGCTCCGAAGTCAAATTCCACGTTAATGTATTAACACTCAGAATGTAAGTCTTCATTGATTGAAGATATACTTTACTTCGTGTGTTGCACATCTAAGTCATCAACATGCATAAGTGTTAGGATGTGTGCCTAATCACAAGACATTTGAGGATTCCAAGATATTTAGCTCACACCGTAACTTGCAAAACCTCTTCTCATCCAAGGGCTTGGTGAAGATATCTGCCAATTGATCTTCAGTGTTGACGTGTATGATATCAATATCTTCCTTCACAACATGATCTCTGAGAAAGTGATGACGAATTTAAATGTGCTTTATCTTCGAGTGCTGAACTGGGTTGTTGGCAATCTTGATGGCGCTTTCATTGTCGCAGTAGAGTGGTACTTGCTTCAGGTGAATGTCATAGTCTTTGAGTGTTTGCTTCATCCATAGAAGCTGAGCGCAGCAAGATCCAGCAGCAATGTATTCAGATTCAGCAGTGGAGAGAGATACACAGTTCTGCTTCTTTGAAGACCAACATACAAGTGATCGTCCCAGAAAATGACATGTGCCTGATGTAGACTTGCGATCCACCTTGTCACCAGCATAATCAGCATCAGAGAATCCAACTAGATCAAACTCTGAACCCTTTGGATACCATAATCCTAGTGTTCGGGTGTGAGCCAAATATCTGAGAATTCGCTTCACAGCTAAGTGATGCGATTCCTTTGGTGCCGCTTGGAACCGGGCACACATGCAAACACTAAGCATGATATCTGGCCTAGATGCACATAAATAAAGTAAGGAACCACTCATGGAGCGGTATACCTTTTGATCGAACTCTTTACCATTGTCGTCGGGACCCAGATGATGTTTGGCTGGCATTGGCGTCGTGTAGCCTTTGCAATCTTGCATTCCAAATTTCTTCAGGCAATCTTTGAGGTATTTCTCTTCAGATATAAAGATGTCGTTATGTTGTTGATGTATTTGAAGACCAAGGAAGAACTTTAGCTCACCCATCATGGACATCTGATATTGCTCTTGCACCATATATCCAAACTCGTTAGTGTATTTCTGATTGGTGCAGCCGAAGATAATGTCATCCACATATATTTGGCACACAAACAGTTCACCATAATATGTCTTAGTGAAGAGAGTGGGGTCGAGGGAACCAGGTTTGAAGCCTTTGCTCTTCAGGAAGTCTTTGAGTGTGTCATACCAGGCCCTAGGGGCTTGTTTGAGGCCATACAGTGCCTTGTTGAGCTTGTACACCATATCAGGATGTTTTGGATCTTCAAAGCCAGGCGGTTGTGCAACATACACTTCTTCGTCAATCTTGCCATTGAGAAAAGCGCTCTTCACATCCATTTGATGCAGAAGAATGTTATGATGATTTGCATAGGCCAGCAGTATGCGTATGGCTTCAAGTCTAGCCACAGGAGCAAATGTCTCATCAAAGTCAATCCCTTCAACTTGAGTATATCCTTGAGCAATGAGACGAGCTTTGTTTCTGACAACTTGACCATGCTCATCTTGCTTGTTGCGATATATCCATTTGGTGCCTATTATATTGTGCTTGCGAGGATCAGGACGCTTAACCAGTTCCCATATATTATTCAGCTCAAACCGTTGAAGCTCTTCTTGCATAGCTTGAATCCATTCAGGTTCCATGAAGGCTTCATCAACTTTCTTGGGTTCAGATATTGAGACAAATGCGAAGTGCCCACAGAAATTTGCTAGTTGTGTTGCCCTTGAACGAGTGAGTGGACCTGGTGCATTGATGCTATCAATTATTCTCTCAATCTGCATTCATTTGCAACACGAGGATGTACAGGACGAAGATTTTGCTCTTGCTGATCATTTTCATCGTTAGAAGGATTGTCTTCAGGCTCAGCATTGTCTTCAGGTTGATCAGGTGTGGAGATGATAAGTTCCTCTTCAGGCTGAGCTTCAGATGGTATGATTTCTCCAGTTCCCATAAGTTTGATTGATTCACTGGATGGAACTTCATCTAGCACATTTGGCAGGTGCTCTCTTTGCGAGCTGTTAGTCTCACCGAACCGCACATCCACAGTTTCAACCACTTTATAGTGAAAGAGGTTGAAGACTCTGTAGGAGTGCGAATCCTTTCCATATCCAAGCATAAAACCTTCATGTGCTTTTGGTGCAAATTTTGAAGTGTGATGTGGATCCTTGATCCAGCACCTGGCACCAAATACTCTGAAGTAACTGACATTTGGCTTCTTGCCAGTAAGGAGCTCATAGGAAGTCTTGTTCAGAAGCTTGTGAAGATAAACACGGTTGATGATATGGCATGCAGTATCAATGGCTTCAGGCCAGAATTTTCTTGGAGTCTTGTATTCATCAAGCATCGTCCGAGCCATCTCAATAAGTGTTTTGTTCTTGCGTTCGACGACGCCATTCTGCTGCGGCGTGTACGGAGCTGAGAATTCATGTGTGATTCCCAAAGTATCAAGATATGTATCTAGCCCAGTGTTCTTGAATTCAGTGCCATTGTCACTTCTGATGTGCTTTATCTTGAAGCCATAGTTGTTCATGGCTCGATTGGCGAAGCGTCTGAAGACATCCTGCACTTCAGTCTTGTAGAGGATTATATGCACCCAAGTATATCTTGAATAATCATCAACAATGACAAAGCCATAGAGACAAGCAGTAGTAGTAAGAGTTGAGTAATGAGTGGGACCGAAAAGATCCATGTGGAGCAGTTCGAAGGGTTGAGTCGTTGTCATGATTGTCTTCGAGGGATGCTTGGCCCTTGTCATCTTTCCTGCTTCACAGGCACCGCATAAGTGATCCTTCTTGAACTTGACGCCCTCGATGCCTATGACATGCTTCTTTCTTGCAAGAGTGTGCAAGTTCCTCATGCCAGCATGCCCTAGCCTTCGATGCCAGAGCCAGCATTGAGGCTTTTGCTAGAAGACATACGGCAAGCTGTGGTCCTCCTAATAAATCTACCACGTACAAATCATCTTCCCTATACCCTTCAAACACTAGAGACTTGTCAGATTCCATTAGAACCAGGCAACGATATTTTCCAAACATCACAATCATGTTTAAATCGCAAAGCATTGAGACAGACATTAAGTTGAAACCAAGGGATTCAACAAGCATGGCTTTATCCATGTGTTGATCCTTTGAGATTGCAACTCTACCTAGACCCAATACCTTACTTTTACCAGTGTTAACAAAAGTGATGTGACTTTTGTCAGATGGACGTAAGGTTGAGTCCAAAAGAAGACTTCGCTTGCCAGTCATGTGATTAGTACACCCACTATCAATAATCCATTCTGAAGCAGCTGGTGTCATACCCTACAGTGCAGTTAGGGGGATAGGCTTCACGAAGAGAATTGTCAAGCAAAAACATTTGACGAGCCAGTGGATTATGAAAGCTTAGATCGAGATTAGGACTGATAGGGCAAGTAGCAAGCGACTCAGGAACAAAGTACATAATAAGACCATTTGGGCATTTGATCTTGCGCCCTACAAGATGTTTAAGGTCCCTAGCAATAGCGTCAGACGATTTTGGTTTTCGGCTGGAGACCTTTCCCTACAAAAGAGAGTTAAGCTTTCTTAGCCACCCACATCTTCAAGGGTGGCTTCGAAGCAATGAGTCTAAGTGCAGCATCTGAGAACTTTGGCTTTGGAGCCCTAGCAAAAAGTCTTGCAGGTGGACAATAGTACTCATAAGAATAAGCAGAATAGTTCTTGGTCTTATGAACATGGCGGTTTGATGAAATGCGCTCATATTCATAGGCCTGAGTATGGCTTCCCTGCAAAACATTTGCATTAGTGCGACTTAGGTGAGTCCTCTATCTATATGAAGCCTTTGGGCCGTATGAAGCCTGTGGTCTGGGGTTTGTCTTCTTCACTTGTGGTGTCATGACGACATTCACAGGAAGATTCTCCAAACACCTTTTCGGCACCCAGACCTTCTTCATAGGCGGCTCATTCCTGCAGTTAGTACCAATATACCTGGCAAACACTTCACCATTCTGATTCTTAAACAGTTTATAGTTTGCATCAAAGGATTCATCAATAACAATGGGATTAGCACAAGTGAAGCCAGATAGGGTGGATGGATCCACTAAAGGTCCCTTTGCAGCAACCCATGTGGTTTTGGGGTACTGCTCAGGTTTCTAGTAAGAGCCATCAGCATTCATTTTCCTTTCGAACCCAACACCCTCTTTCGTAGGGTTTCGGTTCAGGATCTTCCTTTTGAGGACATCACATAGTGTCTGATGCCCTTGGAGACTTTTGAACATCCCTGTTTCAAGCAATGTCTTCAACTTGGCATTCTCATCAGCAATAGCAGTGGCATCCTCAGCAGAGGGGTTAGTTATCACACCAATAGTTGAAGATATTGCAACAGTAGCAGCAGTAGAACATTCAGCAACAGAAGTAGCGTTATCACGCTCAATGCATTTAAGACATGGTGGTTCAAAAACTTCCTGAGCGGAACTGATCTGTTTGGCGCGAAGTGACTCATTTTCCTTTTGAAGATCTTCATGAGCTGCTCTCAATTTTTCAAGGTATTGCTTCCTTTGAAGATAATCATAGGAAAGCTTTTCATGAGATGTTGAGAGTGTTTCATGACGACTTTGAAGTTCCTCATACTTAACATGAAGATTTTTTATGTCTTCAATTAAGGGCTGAGATCAAGTCATTTCAGCGTTCAACAGGTCATCGCTTTTGTCTAATAGTTTTTGAATATTTTCCATAGCTTTCTGTTGTTCAGTTGCAATTTTAGCAAGTGTTTTGTAGCTGTGTTTGGAGCCACAATCAGAGTCATCTTCACTTGATGTTTGATAGTGAGTAGTGTGCGTGTTTACCTTAGCACCGCGTGCCATGAAGCAGTAGGTGGGAGTGGAGTCGTCCTTGTCATTAGCATCAGCGTTGGTGACATTATCTTCAGTGTTGAAGATGGACTTGGCAACGTAGGCTGTAGCCAGACTTGCCACACCAGAATCGGACTCCTCCTCAGACTCCACCTCCGCCTCCTCAGAAGCGGATTCCTCCTCCGAATCCATTTCCTTGCCAACAAATGCACGAGCCTTGCCAGATGAGCTCTTCTTGTGTGATGAAGACTTTGAGGAAGACTTGGAAGAAGACTTTGAGTATTTCTTCTTCTTCTTGTCGTCAGAATCATACTCCTTGCTCTTCTTTTTCTTCTTGTTCTCATTGTCCCACTGTGGACACTCAGAGATGTAGTGGCCAGGTTTCTTGCACTTGTGGCATGTTCTCTTCTTGTAGTCATGAGCAGAAGCTTCATCATTCCTTGAGCTTGATCTTGAGGACTTTCTGAAGCCTTTCTTCTTGGTGAATTTTTGGAACTTCTTCACAAGCATAGCAAGCTCCTTTCCAATGTCTTCAGGATCATCAGAACTGCTGTCAGATTCTTCTTTAGATGAGGAGACAACTTTTGCCTTCAAGGCACGAGTTTGCCCATAGTTGGGACCGTAGATATCTCTTTTCTCAGAAAGCTGAAACTCATGTGTGTTGAGCCTCTCAAGTATGTCAGACGGATCGAGTGTCTTGAAGTCAGGACGTTCTTGAATCATCAGGGCTAGGGTGTCAAACGAGCTGTCAAGTGATCTCAGGAGTGTCTTGACGACTTCATGCTTGGTGATCTTAGTAGCGCCGAGGGCTTGAAGCTCATTTGTGATGTCAGTGAGTCGATCAAACGTGAGCTGGACATTCTCATTGTCATTTCTCTTGAAGCAGTTGAAGAGGTTGCGAAGGACACTGATTCTCTGATCTCTCTGGGTTGAGACGCCTTCGTTGACCTTGGAGAGCCAGTCCCAGACTAGCTTAGATGTTTTCAAAGCACTCACGCTGCCATACTGTCCTTTGGTCAGATGACCACAGATGATGTTCTTGGCAGTGGAGTCTAGTTGAACGAACTTATTGACATCAGTAGCGGTGACACCTTCACCAGCCTTGGGAACGCCATTCTTGACGACTTACCATAGGTCGGCATCAATGGCTTCAAGATGCATGCGCATCTTATTCTTCCAGTAGGTATATTCAGTTTCATCGAAGACGGGGCATGCAGTGGAGACTTTAATTATCCCTGCAGTCGACATAGCTAAAACTCCAGGTGGTTAAACCGAATCACACAGAACAAGGGAGTACCTTGCTCTGATACCAATTGAAAGTGCTAGTGATCGACTAGAGGGGGGTGAATAGGAGATTTTTATGAAAGTCTTCAAAACATGGAAGTTTCGAAGACAAACGATAGAAATAAACCTATTACCATGCAGCGGAAGGTAGACTACACTAGGCAAACCATAGTCAAGTATTCAATGGAGTGAAAGTATAATGACTAATAGCAGCTAGGCAGTAAAGATTAGGTAGGAAGATATTGTGAAGCCAATCAGAACAAGCAGTCACTCAGTGAAGACAAAAGATAAAGCAATCATACAATGACTTCACAAGGACCAACAAGTAAGTAAAGGGAAGGGAAGGATGAAACAGTGACTCGTTGAAGACAATGATTTGTTGGACCAGTTCCAGTTGCTGTGACAACTGTATGTCTGGTTAGGGAGGCTGAGACTCAACTCAGAAGACCTCGTCTTCACCTTATTCCCCTTGAGCTAAGGACACCCAGTCCTTGGCCAATCACTCTGGTAAGTCTTCAAGGTAGACTTCCAAACCTTCACAGACTTCGTTCACCGGCAATCCACAATGACTCTTGGATACTCAGAACGCGACGCCTAACCGACTGGAGGATTCACAGTCCTCAAGTGTAATAAGTCTTCAGATCACACAGACAGGAAGACTTAAGTGATGCCTAACACTCTTTGGCTCTGGGTGTTTAGGGCTTTATCCTCGCAAGGAATTCTCTCTCAAAGGCTTCGAGGTGGGTTGCTCTCAAACGACAAAAGCCGTGCACTAACTCTGAGCAGCCAACCGTTTAAGGTTGTAGGGGGTGGGCTATTTATAGCCACTAGGCAACCTGACCTGATTTGTCCGAAATGATCCTCAGTCACTAAGGAACTAACACGTGTTCCAACAGTCAGATTTCAAACACACACGGCAACTTTACTTGGGCTACAAGCAAAGCTGACTTATCCAACTCTGGACAAGATTTGCTCTCATAGTCTTCACTCGAAGACATAGGATTTTGGTTAAGCATCACTTCAGTCATTCTGACTGGTTCACTTGGACCCCACTTAACAGTACGGTGGTTCCTATGACTCAACAAAGAAAAACACAGAACGACGAAACTTCTAAGTCTTCACGCTCCATAGTCTTCACGCGATGTCTTCTCTTGTCATAGTCTTCAATGTGAATGTCTTCACATACCACCTTTGACTTCAATGTCTTCATACATTTTTAGGGGTCATCTCTGGTAGGAAAACCGAATCAATGAGGGACTTCTACCTGTGTTATCCTGCAATTCTCACAAACACATTAGTCCCTCAACTAGGTTTGTCGTCAATACTCCAAAACCAACTAGGGGTGGCACTAGATGCACTTACACTAGTAGCCAATCTGTTAGGTGAAATAGCTCTACACCGTTTTATACTCGATCTTTGTTGCTGCGATGGCCTTCGGTAGTTCGGTGGTTGTGTGCTCGGCCTCATTGACTGCTGAAACAACTTGCCATAATTTAGCACTCAAATCTATTTGCTGAATTAGCTTTACATATATTTCGTTACTTAGATCTTCTCGTCCAAATATCTTTCCATAGCTTTAGACATCAACCTAGGTATTTTTTTTCTGGACTTCATAAAAAAGCATATATGTTTTTCCTGTAATATCTAGTAGAAGAACTAATTTGTATGTCTAATAGATGGACATGACTTGGATAACTTCTGCTCTAAGATTCTCTGCTGCATATGTCGAGGGGGTTGAAAACTTCATGAACTTTATCAGAGCAGAGTACGGCGGTCCGAATTAAGATGTGCTCTACCCGTGTAGCAGTTGTATGAATTCAGTTACAACACCCCAGTCAACTGTGCAAAATCATCTATACTTGTATGGGATGTCGGTCACATATACTAGGTGGGTTCATCATGGTGAAGCTGTGAACGTCAATGTTATTGACTATGTGGAAGCAGTAGATCCATGTTTGTAAGAATAATTGTGTTCTGCTCTGGAAGGATTATGCCAACTTAAGTGAATGCCCGAAATGCAAATCATCAAGATGGAAAGATGGCGATGCTGTGAAGAGGATTCCTCATAATGTTCTGAGACATTTCCAATTTACACCAAGATTGCAGAGGTTGTTTCATGATGCTGAAACAAGAGAGGATGTATTGTGGCATTCTAGGAACCAGGAGTACAAAGATCAGAATGTAATGAGCCATCCATCACATGGTAGTGAGTGGAAAAGCTTCAATCAGAAACACGAAAAGTTTGCTGCTGACCCGAGAAACATTAGACTTGGCTTAGCTTCAGATGGATTCAACCCATTTGGCCACTAGAGCGCCACATATAGTATGTGGCCAGTGCTTGTTATCCCTTACAACATGCCTCCAAATGTCTGCACCAAAGAATCAAACTACATGATGGCCTTGCTCATCCCAGGTCCAAAAGTCCTGGAAAGGATTTTGATTTGTTCATGGAGCCTCTTGTGGAGGAACTTCAACAGCTATGGAGGGGTGTTCTCACTCGAGACCTATATAGCAGCCCACCAGCTGATTTCTTTCTGCGTGCTGTTATAATTTGGTGCATCCATGATTATCCGGCTTTGGGCACTATGTCAGGGCGAACGACACATGGTTACAATGCATGTGTTCATTGTGACAGGAATTCGCTGTCATATGCAATACTTAGCAAGATCTTTTACATTGGACACCGCCATTTCCTTGCCAAGGACAAGCCGCATCCTAGAAAATACCGAAGACATGTTTTCAATGCAAAGCATGAAAACCGTGATGCGCCAAAGAGGCTCACCGCCGATAAGTTGCAAGTGGAATTAGAGCAGGTCTGGCATATTACACCAGGAAACCATCCTGGTAATGGCAGCGGGAAAAGGAAGCGTGGCAGGGCAGAAGAGAGATTATTTTTTACCCGCAGGTCCACTTTGTGGGACTTGGAGTATTGGAAAGATTTGGATCTGTGGCATAATCTTGATGTGATGCACATCGAGAAAAATATATGTGACAGCATTATCGGCACACTTCTTAATATTGAAGGCAATATGAAAGATACCTTAAAATCTAGGATTGATTTGACACACCTGGGTATCAGACAGGATTTGCAGGTGCAAGATGAAGGTAAACCACGGGATATGGCACCAGTTGTGCACGTCTTGGACAAGGTACAAAGAAAAGAATTCTGCGAGGTCCTGTCACGTGTGAGATTCCCACATGGATTTGCTTCCAACCCTGAAAGGAGAGTCAGTGCATATGGAAACAAGGTACAAGGTTTGAAAACTCATGACTGCCACGTCCTACTTCAAAGGGTTTTACCTATTATCCTTAGAGGATTGGGCCGCCCTGAGTTATACAGAGTAGTTGCAGAGTTGGGAAAATTCTTCAGAGAACTCTGCAGTAGAAATATCAGGATAGATGCTTTGGAGCATCTTAGAGACAAGATACCAACTATCCTATGCAACCCTGAGAAGATATATCCTCCAGCCTTCTTTGATGTGATGGTGCATTTGGCTGTTCATCTACCTAATGAGGCACTACTTAGAGGTCCAGTACAGTATGGCTGGATGTACCCTATTGAAAGGCGGCTAGGCACTTTCAAGGGATATGTTAGGAACAGAGCTAGACCCGAGGGTTCCATTGCAGAGGCCTACATTGCTATAGAAGCGTTGACATTCTGCTCAAAATACATTGAAACAACCGATCAGCTTAGCAAAGAGGTGGGTGAAGACAATCCCAGGCTCAATGTTTTTGATTATTCTGTTCGAGTTATAGGGAAGAGTCGACAAGAGGACAAACCTAAAGATTTGGACAAAATGGTTTGGTATGTGTTGAATAACTGTCCTGAGATACTACCTTATATCAAGTAAGTGCTAGGTACTGCAGCTTATACATCGTAATCTACTAAACTTGCAGCACATTCTTATATATTTAGATGTTTGACGCTATCACTATGTTGTGCAGCATCTACAAAAAGGAGTTACTGTTGCAAAATCCAAGAAACATTGACAAACTGGTTATGGCAGGATTTGCGAAATGGTTCAAGAGCCATGTAAGCTTTTGAATTGCACTGTCAGTTTTTTGAATATATTGAGTACATAAGATGATCAGCTTGTCCATTTTCTAACCATAGGTTAAGAAGATGCGGGAGGATGGGCAGGCAGTTGATGATGCCCTTTACTCACTAGCAATGGGTCTTGATACTCGGGTAAGACATTATGAATCTTGCGTTGTTGGAGATGTGCGCTACAACACCCTTGCATGAGACGAAGGCAGGAAGACACAAAACAGTGCCATCATGAGCACGGATACGTATGACAAAGAGACAACTGAAATGTATGCTAACATAACAGACATTGTTCAGTTGCAGTATATCTCCAGTTTCGAGGATCATCAGCGTGTGGTTATGTTGTGCTGTCGTTGGTATAACCTGTTTTCTAGGATCGCAAAACCCAGAGCTAATGATTATTTCAAATCCATCAATGTCAAGGCGGCGTACCAGACCAACGAGCCTTTTATTTTGGCAAATCAAGCAACACATATATTTTTCTTGGAAGACACATTTGCACGTAGCGACGACTGGAGATTATTGCAAAGGTTTGAGCAAAGGAATTCGTTTAATGAAGTTGCACAACAAGATGATGCTTACACTGCTCCTGATGTACAAGATAACACAGATGTTCCTAATATCTTTGAGAACCATCACGTCAATGACGCCGGCGAAAAGAATGCTTGTCGTGATGTGGAGATACAAGAGTTGATCAAGAAGAAGCCAACGTTCGAGGACGTTGAGGACAAAGAAGAAGAAGATGACACCATGGGGAATTACGATTTAGACTGATACACATGGCGAAGATGTTGACGCTGCTGCTGCGGATGATGATTACATTGCTTTTGTCGTATTTTCCTGTCAGAAGACGTTTTTTATCTACTATGTGAAATTGTGTTTGCTATGACAACTGAAACCTGATGAACATGTTGTTTAGTATTTTCCTGTGAGAACATCACTTGTTATGTATGCTGATTTGTGTTTGGTCATTGTATGACGACTAAAACATGATGACATTGTTGTTTAGTTGTACTCATATTTGGCTGTGAAACTTGAATTTGATGACATAGTTTGCTGTTGGACTGCAATTTGCTCGATGTCTTTGAATGAGAACAAAGCTGACCCGACAGGGCCTCTGCTAATTTATTTATTTATTACCAAAAGGGCCTCTGCTATTTATTTATTTATGAGCAAAAGGGGATACCCCCTGATTTCCGTTAATAGAAATCATTAGATGTTCACAACACTACGCCCAGCCTGCTACACATGTTTCATTCATTACTAGTTTCATCAAAGTGCTCATGTCATAGTTAGTGAATACATCACGACTGCTACATACACTGCAAATAAAGAGACAATAATCCTACAGAGCACATCGTTTTGCCCATTATCTTCACAAGCTCTTTCATCTCCTCATTGCTGTCAAGGACGTTCAGCAGCTGTTGCTTGGCCATGATCAGAGGAACTGCATCTTTAACCTTCTACTCTGCATCTTCCTCTTCTACCGTTCCTTCAGTTACTTGTCCAATGCCCCAACCTGCTGGTATTGGGATTCCTCGGCTAACCAAATAATTAGCATAGTTGCACTCCCCCACATCAGCAACTTCCCAGAAATACAAATAACACGAATCTTCCCTTTTCTGCACGAATCAAATAGGAAGATCATCAACCAAACTATTAAAAAATCAGCAACTGAAAGCAACAGAACAACACTTAAACATATTATTACCCCATGATTCGGGCATTTGTAGAAGACTCAGCCAGGGTTGAGGATTGTGGTTGAGACGCGACGAATGACTCTGTGTGATTTGCAGCAGTGGCACCACACCAACGATAGCGGGTTGCGATGAGCAACCAGCTATGGTGCGTGTGCCGGCGGGGGTGTGATGAGACCCACAGGCAATGGTACGCGTGGCGACTTGGCGCATATCTGGTTGTTGGCTGCTGAAGAGCAGGTGGACGAGCAGCCAGCGGACATGGTTGCTGTGGCTAGAGCTTCTGATGCTAAGCAGAGTAAGTAGAGAAGAGGAGAAGCGAACGTTGGATATGTCAGTTTCATTACTTGTAGAGTAGCATAGCACCATATGTAGCATAGCACCATATATAGTCATAGTCTAGGTTTGGATTCGAACCAGCTACAGGAGCACGTCTCTCTTTTTCTAAAACTCGGCAACGTCTCTTTACTGGTACACTAGCTTGTTCTATACGCCTTCTCAAGTCTTTGATTCCTCCAACTGACATCTGGGACCCACCGGAAGGGCCTCTGTATTTCGCGAAAAAAAACATGCCCCCCGCTGACAGGTCGGACCCACCAGCTATCTTCGCACGCAAGGAAGGGCCTCCTTATTACGCACAAAAAAATGAATACTCCCCCTGCCAGCTGGAACCCAGCATAGTGGGAGGCTGACTTGTGGGCCTACCAAGTTGACGGGGACGGAGGGATTTGTCAACTTAGTCAATATGAACTATTCTAGCTCCAGTTACCGTACCATGTTCATCCAACGGCCGTAGTGCTTCTTCAACCTCTGATCTTCTTGCCCCAGCCGCCCAAACCAGCGCTGGTCGTGCCTCATGCTCCTGCCTCCCGTGGCCGGTTGTGATGTCACGGAGGCCTCACCGCCCCTACTACTCCCACAGTTGGCCAGGCCATCCCTCTACTCACCCACACCCCCTGTTATTTTGCGGTGACGGCAGCCTCACACCGCAGCCGAACCAGTGAACCCCCGTACTCCTCTCCGCGTGGGCATCCACTGCCGCGTCTTCCCCGGCTCCGCATCGTCCCCTTCCTAGGCCTCGCCGTCGTCCACTGCGTTGGTGCTCTCAGCTCGGCGTGGTCAATGTGGTCAACGAGCGACTTCCATTGGAAGAGTACTATACATGGAGAGGCTGATAGCTAGGTCCACGGCCACATCCCGGTTTTTTTGTGATTTGCCAAGTAGGTCGCTTTGTCAGGCCTATTGGGCTGCAAATCTTTCAAGATGAGGAGAGCTTCATTCGTCTGGCCGAGAAAATGGTCTATCAATAATGAGAAATGGGTTATACATTTTTAAAAACACATCAAACCGGCAATTAGTTTCAAATTTCTTTTTTTTCATTTTGAGATTTTAAATTGGATTGATTTTTTATGCGTGGACAATTTGTTGGATTTTATATTGATATACATTTATTTTTTAAATCAGTTTGAATGTGACTCGAAATTTCGGGACACAATATGCAAAATTTCGTATAATTTTTTAACTGTGGACACAATATGGGCTGTAATGCTAACAAAAAGAGTATGGGCTCCAAAAAAAACCTTGAGAATTAGCAAATGGACTGTAAATTATTAGAAATAATGGCAGATGGGTTGTATGCAGTTTTCCACAGATTTGAGGCTTTCCAAAAAAGGTTGACGCACAAGCAATGATTGTTGGATGTCCATCCAACGGCCGTCGTGCTTCTTCAATCTCTGCTCTTCTTGCTCTAGCAGCTCAAACAAGCGCCAGTGGCACTGCCTGCTCCCTCCTCCCCGCGGCCGGCTGTGCTGCCGCGCAGGCCTCACCGCCCCACCGTACTCCCATCGCTGGCCCAGCTATCCCTCTACTCACCCACACCTGCTGTTATTCTCCGGCGACGGCAGACGAATCAGTAAACCCTCGTACAGTCGTACTCCCCTCTGCATGGGAAACAACTGCCGAGTCTTCCCTGGCTCCGTGTCATTCCCTTCCTAGGCCTCGCCATCGTCCATCGCCCTGGTGCTCTTGGTGCGGCCTAGTCAATGTGGTCAATGACCGACATGCATCTGAAGTGGACTGTACGTGGAGAGGCTGACAACTGGGTCCACGGCCGCACGCAAGGAAATGCCTCCTTATTACGCGCAAAATAATGATTCCTCCACTTGACATCTGGGACCCACCGAATGGGCCTCTGTATTTCACAAAAAAAATGTTACCGCCACTGACAGCTCGGACCCACCAGCTATATCTTCGCACACAAGGAAGTGCCTCCTTATTACGCACAAAAAAATGAATACTCCCCCTGCTAGCTGGGACCTAGTATAGTGGGAGGCTGACTTGTGTGCCTACTAAGTTGATGGGGACGGAGGGCTTTGTCAACTTAGTCAATATGCACGATTCTAGCTCCAGTGATTGTACGATGTCCATCCAACGGCCGTAGTGCTTCTTCAACCTCTGGTCTTCTTGCTCTAGCCGCCCAAACTAGCACCGATCGTGCCTCGTGCTCCTGCCTCCCGTGGCCGGCTGCGATGCCGCGGAGGCCTCACCGCCCCCTACTACTCCCACCGTTGGCCAGGCCATCCCTCTACTCACCCAAACCCCCTGTTATCCTACGGCGACGGCAGCCTCACACCGTAGCGAACCAGTGAACCCTCATACTCCTCTACGCATGGGCATCCACTGTCGCATCTTCCCCGGCTCCGCATCGTCCCCTTCCGAGGCCTTGCCGTCGTCCACCGCCCTGGTGCTCTCGGTGGCATAGTCAACGTGGTCAAGGAACAGCTTCCATTGGACATGGACTATAAGTGGAGAGGCTAACAGCTGGGTCCACGGCCGCAGCAAGGAAGTGCCTCCTTATTATGCGGAAAATAATGATTCCTCCACCTGACAGCAGGGACCCACCAGATGGGCAACCGTATTTCGCAAAAAAACGTTTCCCCCTGACTGTTGGGACCTACCAGCAACATCTTCGCATGCAAGGAAGTGTGTCCGGGCAAAAAAATGATTCACCCCCCTGACTGCTGGGATCCACCAGCTACATCTTCGCATGCAAGGAAGTGCCTGACAGTCGGGACCCACCTGGTCGAAGCGTTTGTAGCATTGTCATTCTGGTCGCGAACATGTACGTACATACTGGTCGATGTAGAGGCGTGCACGTGTCGTAGTAGAGGCGCGCACGTAGCATGTACACGTAAGTACAGCGGCCAGTCTGCAAGAAGGAAAATACGGCCACGTACGTACATACGGGCAGGGTCACGAACGCCTACTCGCGCATACGTACGGCTAGGGCTCGTGTACATGGCTGGGTCGGAACGGAGAAACAACATCATCATCGTGTTCATGGGGAGCCAACCGGCTGGGTCGGAACGGAATGCGTCGTCGTGTTCATCGGGAGGGCTTGGACGGAACAACCGATGGAAACGAGGCCTGGCGTACCGCAGAACGGAGGAAACGGCCTTGTGTTTGACCGGCCACGATCGAAACGGGATCCTGTTCATCGGGAGGGGTCTGGCGTACCGCAAAACGGAGGAAACGGACCTCCTACGGTCGAAACGGGGGTCCTGTTCATCGGGAGGGGTGTGGTGTATCGCAAAACGGAGGAAACGGACTTGTGTTGGAGCGCTACGGTCGAAACGGGGGTCATGTTCATCGGGAGGGATGTGGCGTACCGCAAAACGGGGCTCCACGGGACACTGTTCATCTCCACCATCGACCCCCTCTAGCCTCCACGGGATACTGTTCATCCACCGTCGACCTCCTCCAGCCTCCACCCGCGACTGTTCATCCACGGGCTCCTGTTCATCCAGCCTCCACCGCGTGCTACTCCACCGGCTACTGTTCAACCAGCCCTCTCCACGGGCTCCTGTTCAACCAGCCCTCTCCACGGGCTCTTGTTCAACCACCCCTCCACCGTCTACTATTCATCCAGCCCTCCATGGGGTGGTCCTGTTCATTTAGCCCTCCACGGGGTCCTGTTCATCCAGCCCCAACCGGCTCGATCGATCAGGGTCATGTTCATCCAGAGGCAACACCACGGGTCCTGTTCATCCACCCCCATCGGGAACTGTTCATCCAAACCCCCCAGCAATGCTCACTGTTCATCCAGAGGCATCATCGATCGGCTTCAGTTAGCAGCAGTAGCGAAGGAATCACTCGGGTTCAGTAACGCGTAGCCTGCAGTGCAATCGCTCAGGTTCAGTTAGAGCCCAACGCCTCGCACACACACGCGTACATGTATGAGAGAAACGCGCATCGCTCGGCCCCCGACCACCCACCGTAACCGGGAACTCCCTGAAATTTTTCTTGCCCTCGCTTCTACCACGGTTTTTTCCATCATGGACGGCCCAAAGAATGTCATGCATCTGCGTCTCTGGCCCACCCAGGATGAAAAGCCCATTTTGTCATAGAATTAGGAGCCCACCACATCTATGATGATACCGGGTTTTGTTACAATTATCGTCATAGAAGTGTCATAAGTATGACAGAACATTTTTTCGTTTGGCCCAAAATGTCACGGATGTGTCTTTTTTTGTAGTGACTACTAGTACCTACTCCCTACTTCCAGTTCACTATTAGTACTCCCTCCGTCCTGGCTTATTGGTCCTCTTTGTACTCAATCCATGGGCTCGTTCTCCTCAAGAAATTGTCTTTACCAACGTATTAATATCGGCAATGCATGCTTGAACAACGAATGATTAAACCTTGCATGCAACGTTTTGACAAAGCATTGACTTATGAACATGTGAATGTGAGGGACTACAACCTCGTGCGTGCATGCAATAGTCACACGTACACATGGATGAAAAATGCACGCGACGCCCTAATGCTTGCATGTCCGAGCACACGATGGAACACACACGGTCACGCTCAACTGCTCAAGTGCTCAACCTACACGTGCATGCACACACATACTCAGTCAGGATGAGCTAGTGACCATATAAACATCGGAAAATGTTTATATTGAGCGCAATGAGAGTATTATGAAGTCCACTAACCGTATTTTTACAAATACACAGTGACAGACACTGTATTTATCTCGTTTCAAATTAAGCCATATTAACCAGAAAGGAGGTAGTATGGACTAGCATTACTTTGTTGTGTCCCGTCAACTTGCCGAACGAGGAGAAGCTTGCGCGCGGTAGCTCGCAGCACATGGAGAAACTTTTGACTAATGCAAGCTCTCCCTCGCTCTGGCGGTGGACGTGCAACAGTTAATTCGGTGTCAGATTGCCAGAAGCATACAGTGTACTAGTACCATTATTGTTTGACTTCCCAAAGAGGCGAACAACCAAGCGCAAAGTTTACTACTAGTACTAAAATTATAGAGGTATGTACTACTACTAGGAACCAGATGGTGGAGTGTCTGCACACTTATTTTATTTTAAAATGTGATAAAGCAACCTTCAACACATTTGGTTCTCTTCGAGGGTTCTCGCATGTGATAATGGAAGTTGATTGCATGGAATACTCGCCACAATTATCGCTTAATTCTGGATCCTATCCTGTTACAAATAGGAGCGCTCGGTAATATTTTCTCTTTTTTTGTTATTCAGCATGTAAACAGGTCAGCAAACCTTGCGGCACATCTTTGTGCGAACCGTGCTTGCTACACTTTGAATGTGACCGAGAGTTAGCTTGATGAAACACCTCGCTTCCTTGTTCTTTTTGCGGGGTACCTCGCTTCCTAGTGACCAGTCTCTTGGTTGATCGTCCTAAGAATTCTTATATATGAATAAAGCTCTCTCATTTACCTGCAAAAAAGATTAAGCCATACTAACCGGAAAGGAGGGAGTATGGACTAGCACTACTTTTTGGTGTGCCCAGTCAACTCGCAGAATGAGGAGAAGCTTGCAGGACAAGGTGAAGCTCGCTTACGCCCTCTCTGTCTACCTCAAGCCTGGTGGCTTGCTGGATGAGGAGAAGCTTTTGACTAATGCAACCTACCCTCGCCCATGCGGTGGACGTGCAACAGTTCATTCGATGTGAGATTGCTAGAGGCATACACTATAGTACCATCATTGTTTGACTTCACGAAGAGGCGAAGAGCCAACCGCAAGGTTTAGTAGTACAAGTAGTACTACTACTAGTATATAGGTACTAGGAACCGCATGGTGGAGCGTCTGTACTCTTATTTTATTTTTAATCTCTGATAAAGTACACATTTATTCGGGACAAGTGCTCTACTAGTATTACTCCACACGTTGACCACTATCCAGCATGCATCTAGAGTATTAAGTTCATAAGAATAGAGTAACGCCTTAGGTAAGATGACATGATGTAGAGGGATAAACTCAAGCAATATGATATAAACCCCATCTTTTTATCCTCGATGGCAACAATACAATACGTGTCGTTTCCCTTTCTGTCACTGGGATCGAGCACCGCAAGATTGAACCCAAAGCTAAGCACTTCTCCCATTGCAAGAAAGATCAATCTAGTAGGCCAAACCGAACTGATAATTCGAAGGGACTTGCAAAGATAACCAATCATGCATAAAAGATTTCAGAGAAGAATCAAATATTGTTCATAGATAGACTTGATCATAAACCCACAATTCATCGGATCTCGACAAACACACTATAAAAAGAGTTACATCGAATAGATCTCCAAGAAGATCGAGGAGAACTTTGTATTGAGATCCAAAGAGAGAGAAGAAGCCATCTAGCTACTAGCTATGGACCCGAAGGTCTGAAGTAGACTACTCACACATCATCGGAGGGGCCATGGAGTTGATGTAGAGGCCCTCCGTGATCAATGCCCCCTTCGGCGGAGCTCCAGAAAAGGCCCCAAGATGGGATCTCTTGGGTACAGAAGGTTGCGGCGGTGGATATAGGGTTTCGTGGTGCTCCTGGATGTTTTTGGCGTATGTGAACATATATAGGAGGAAGAAGTAGGTCGGTTGAGCCACGAGGGGCCCACGAGGGGGGAGGGCGCGCCCCCTGCCTCGTGGCCTCCTCGTTGGTTGCTTGACATCAACTCCAAGTCCTCTGGATCACGTTTGTTCCAAAAATCATGCTCCCGAAGGTTTCATTCCGTTTTCACTCCGTTTGATATCCCTTTTCTGCGAAACACTGAAATAGGCAAAAAAACAGCAATTTGCACTGGGCCTTGGGTTAATAGGTTAGTCCCAAAAATAATATAAAAGTGTAAAATAAAGCCCATTAACATCCAAAACAGATAATATAATAGGATGGAACAATCAAAAATTATAGATACGTTGGAGACGTATCAGCATCCCCAAGCTTAATTCATGCTCGTCCTCGAGTAGGTAAATGATAAAAACAGAATTTTTGATGTGGAATGCTTTCTAGAATATTCTTCAATGTATTTTTCTCTATTGTGGCATGAATGTTCAGATCCGAAAGATTCAAGATAAAAGTTTATTGTTGACATAAAAATGGTAATACTCCAAGTATGCTAATCAAGCAATTATGTCTTACCAAAATACCATAGCCAAAGAAAACTTATCCCTACAAAGTCATATAGTTTGGCCATGCTTCATTTTCGTCACACAAAATGCTCCCATCATGCACAACCCCGACGACAAGCCAAGCAATTGTTTCATACTTAGCCTTTTCAAACTCTTTCAACTTTTACGCAATATATGAGCGCGAGCCATGGACATAGCACTATGGGTGGAATAGAATATGATGATTGAGGTTGTGTGAGAAGACAAAAAGGGAGAAAGTCTCACATTGACGCGGCTAATCAATGGGCTATGGAGATTCCCACCGATTGATGTGAATGCAAGGAGTAGGACTGCCATGCAACGGATGCACTAGTGCTATAAATATATGAAAGCTCATCAAAGAAACTAAGTGGGTGTGCATCCAACTTGCTTGCTCACGAAGACCTAGGGCATTTGAGGAAGCCCATCATTGGAATATACAAGCCAAGTTCTATAATGAAAAATTCCCACTAGTATATGAACGTGACAAAATAGGAGACTCTCTATCATGAAGATCATGGTGCTACTCTGAAGCACAAGTGTGGAAAAAGGATAGTAACATTGTCCCTTCTCTCTTTTTCTCTCATTTTTTTATTTGGGCCCTCTTTTCTCTTTCTTATGGCCTCTTTTTTTCGTCCAGAGTCTCATCCCAACTTGTGGGGGAATCATAGTCTCCATCATCCTTTCCTCACATGGGATAATGCTCTAATGATGATCATCACACTTTTATTTTCTTACAACTCAAGAATTACAACTCGATACTTAGAACAAAATATGACTCTATGTGAATGCCTCCGGCGGTGTATCGGGATTGCGATGAATCAAGAGTGACATGTATGAAAAATTAAGCATGGTGGCTTTTCCACAAATACGATGTCAACTACATGATCATGCAAAGCAATATGACAATGATGATGCGTGTCATAATAAATGGAACGGTGCAAAGTTTCATGGCAATATATCTCGGAATGGCTATGGAAATGCCATAATAGGTAGGTATGGTGGCTATTTTGAGGAAGGTATAAGGAGTCTTATGTGTGATAGAGCGTGTCATATCACGGGGTTTGGATGCACCGGCGAAGTTTGCACCAACTCTCAAGGTGAGAAAGGGCAATGCACGGTACCGAAGAGGCTAGCAATGATGGAAGGGTGAGAGTGCGTATAATCCATGGACTCAACATTAGTCATAAAGAACTCACATACTTGTTGCAAAAATCTACAAGTCATCAAAACCAAGCACCACGTGCATGCTCCTAGGGGGATAGATTGGTAGGAAAAGACCATCGCTCGTCCTCGACTGCCACTCATAAAGAAAGCAATGAAAGAACACCCCATGCTTCAAATTTGTCACATAACGTTTACCATACGTGCATGCTACGGGACTTGCCAACTTCAACACAAGTATTCATCGATTTCACAATTACTCAACTAGCAAACATCTTAATATTACCACTTTTATATCTCAAAACAATCTATCAAGCATCCAACTTCTCTTAGCATTTAAAATTTATAACCAAAGTGAATTACCATGCTGTTCTAAAGGACTCTCATAATGATATAAGTGAAGCATTAGAGATCAATTATTCCTATAAAATAAAACCACCGTCGTGCTCTAAAAGATATAAGCGAAGCACTAGAGCAAAAATTATCCAACTCAAAAGATATAAGTGAAGCACATAGAGTATTTAATAAATTCCAATTCATGTGTGTATCTCCCAAAAAGTGTGTACAGCAATGATGATTTTGGTAAACTAAAAAGCAAAGACTCAAATCATACAAGACGCTCCAAGCAAAACACATATCATGTGGCGAATAAAAATATAGCTCCAAGTAAAGTTACCGATGGACGAAGACGAAAGAGGGGATGCCTTCCGGGGCATCCCCAAGCTTAGGCTTTTAGTTGTCCTTGAATTTTACCTTGGGGTGCCTTGGGCATCCCCAATATTAGGCTCTTGCCACTCCTTGTTCCATAATCCATCAAATCTTTACCCAAAACTTGAAAACTTCACAACACAAAACTTAAAAGAAAATCTTCATGAGCTCCGTTAGTAAAAGAAAACAAACCACCACATCAAGGTACTGTAATGAAATCATTATTTATTTATATTGGTGTTAAACCTACTGTATTCCAACTTTTCTATGGTTCGTAAACTCTATTACTATCCATAGATCCATCAAAATAAGCAAACAACACACGAAAAATAGAATTTGTCAAAAACAGAACAGTCTGTGGTAATATGTTGGTTTCGAATACTTATGGAACCCCAAAAATTCTAAAATATTTTTCTGGACGTGAGGAATTTATATATTAATCATCTTCAAAAATAATTAACTAAATATCACTCTCCAATAAAAAAATTGAAGCAAATCTCGTGAGCGCTAAAGTTTCTGTTTTTTACAGCAAGATCGCAAAGACTTTCCCCAAGTCTTCCCAAAGGTTCTACTTGGCACAAACACTAATTAAAAGCATAAAAACACATCTAAACATAGGCTAGATGAATTATTTATTACTAAACAGAATAAAAAATCAAGAAACAGAAATAAAATAGGGTTGCCTCCCAACAAGCGCTATCGTTTAACGCCCCTAGCTAGGCATAAAAGCAAGGATAGATCTAGGTATTATCATCTTTGGTATGCAATCCATAAGTGGCTCTCATAATAGATTCATAAGGTAATTTAATTTTATTTCTAGGAAAGTTTTCCAAGCCCTTCCTTAACGGAAATTGGAATCTAATATTCCCTTCCTTCATATCAATAATTGAACCAATCATTCTAAGGAAAGGTCTACCAAGAATAATAGGACATGTAGGATTGCAATCTATATCAAGAACAATGAAATCTACGGGCACATAATTCCTATTTGCAACAATAAGAACATCATTAATTCTTCCCATAGGTTTCTTAATGGTGGAATCCGCAAGATGCAAGTTTAGAGAACAATCATCAAATTCACGGAAACCTAACAAATCACAAAAAGTTTTAGGAATCGTGGAAACACTAGCACCCAAATCACATAAAGCAAAGCATTCATGATCTTTAATCTTAATTTTAATAGTAGGTTCCCACTCATCATGAAGTTTTCTAGGGATAGAAACTTCCAATTCAAGCGTTTCTTCATAAGATTGCATTAAAGCATCAACGATATGTTTAGTAAAAGCTTTATTTTGACTATAAGCATGCGAAGAATTTAGCACGGATTGCAACAAGGAAATACAATCTATTCAAGAGAAATTATCATAATTAAATTCCTTGAAATCCAAGATAGTGGGTTCATTGCTTTTTAAAGTTTTGACCTCTCCAATCCCACTTTTATCAATTTTTGCATCAAGATCTAAAAACTCCGAATCATTGGGACGCCTTCTAACTAAAGTTGACTCATCTCCAGTCCCATAATTATCAAGATTCATATTGAAAAACAAAGATTTAATAGGTGACACATCAATAACTTTTAGATCTTCATCTTTATTATCATGGAAACTAGAAGAACAAGCTTTTATGAAGCAATCTTTTTTAGCATGCATCCTAGCGGTTCTTTCTTTGCACTCATTAATGGAAATTCTCATAGCTTTGAGAGACTCATTGATATCATGCTTAGGTGGAATAGATCTAAGTTTCAAAGAATCAATATCAAGAGAAATTCTATCCACGTTCCTAGCCAACTCATCAATCTTAGACAATTTTTCTTCAATCAAAGCATTGAAACTCTTTTGCGAACTAATAAAATCTTTAATATTATATTCAAAATCAGAGGGCATCTTATTATAATTTCCATCAGAATTGTTGTAGGAATTACCATAATTATTAGAGGAATTACTAGGAAACGGCCTAGGATTAAAATTACCTCTATACGCGCTATTACCAAAATTGTTCCAACCAACAAAATTCACATCCATAGATTCATTATTTTTCTCAATCAAAGTAGACAAAGGCATATCATTAGGATCAGAAGAAACACTTTTATTAGCAAACAATTTCATAAGTTTATCCATCTTTCCACTCAAAACATTGATTTCTTCTATAGCATGCACCTTTTTATTAGTAGATCTTTCAGTATGCCATTGAGAATAATTAACCATAACATTATCTAGGATTTTAGTAGCTTATCCTAAAGTGATTTCCATAAAAGTGCCTCCCGCGGCCGAATCTAAAAGATTTCTAGAAGCAAAGTTCAATCTGGCATAAAAAATTGTATAATCATCCAAAGATTCAAACCATGTGTAGGGAAATTATGTATCATTAATTTCATCCTCTCCCAAGCTTGTGCAACATGTTCATGATCAAGTTGCTTAAAATTCATAATATCGTTTCTAAGAGTGATGATCTTAGTGGGAGTAAAATATTTAGAGATAAAAGCATCTTTGCACTTATTCCATGAATCAATACTATTTTTAGGCAAAGACGAAAACCAAGTTTTAGCACGATCTCTAAGAGAAAACGGGAAGAGCTTCAGTTTAACAATATCATTATCCACATCTTTCTTCCTTTGCATATCACACAAATCAACAAAGTTGTTTAGATGGGTAACGGCATCTTCACTAGGAATGCCGGAAAATGGATCTTTCATGACAAGATTCAGCAGGCAGCATTAATTTCACAAGATTCAGCATCGGTAAGAGGAGCAATCAGAGTGCTAATAAAATCATTATTATTGGTATTGGAAAAATCACACAACTTAGTATTATCTTGAGCCATCGTGACGAGCAAGCAATCCAACACATAAGAAAACAAGAAACAAGCAAAAGAGGCAAACTGGAAAATAGAAGAGGAACGGAAAAAGAGGGCGAATAAAACGGCAAGGGTGAAGTGGGGGAGAGGAAAACGAGAGGCAAATGGCAAATAATGTAATGCGAGGGATAAGAGCTTGTGATGGGTACTTGGTATGTCTTGACTTGTGCGTAGACTCCCCGACAATGGCGCCAGAAATCCTTCTTGCTACCTCTTGAGCACTGCGTTGGTTTTCCCTTGAAGAGGAAAGGGTGATGCAGCAAAGTAGCGTGAGTATTTCCCTCAGTTTTTGAGAACCAAGGTATCAATCCAGTTGGAGGCCACACGCAAGTCCCTCGTACCTACACAAACAAATAAAAACCTCGCAACCAACGCGATAAAGGGGTTGTCAATCCCTTCACGGTCACTTACGAGAGTGAGATCTGATAGATATAATAATGATAAGATAAATATTTTTGATATTTTTATGATATAGATTGAAAGTAAAGATTGCAAAATAAAATAGATTGGAAACTTATATGATGGAGATTAGACCGGGGGGCACAGGTTTCACTAGTGGCTTCTCTCAAGATAGCATAAGTATTACGGTGGGTGAACAAATTACTGTCGAGCAATTGATAGAAAAGAGAATAATTATGAGAATATCTAGGCATGATCATGTATATATGCATCACGTTCGTGACAAGTAGACCGACTCCTGCCTGCATCTACTACTATTACTCCACACATCGACTGCCATCCAGCATGCATCTAGAGTATTAAGTTCATAAGAACAGAGTAACGCCTTAGGTAAGATGACATGATGTAGAGGGATAAACTCAAGCAATATGATATAAACCCCATCTTTTTATCCTCGATGGCAACAATACAATACGTGTCATTTCCCTTTCTGTCACTGGGATCGAGCACCGCAAGATTGAACCCAAAGCTAAGCACTTCTCCCATTGCAAGAAAGATCAATCTAGTAGGCCAAACCAAACTGATAATTCGAAGAGACTTGCAAAGATAACCAATCATGCATAAAAGATTTCAGAGAAGAATAAAATATTGTTCATAGATAGACTCAATCATAAACCCACAATTCATCGGATCTCGACAAACACACCACAAAAAGAGTTACATCGAATAGATCTCCAAGAAGATTGAGGAGAACTTTGTATTGAGATCCAAAGAGAGAGAAGAAGCCATCTAGCTACTAGCTATGGACCCGAAGGACTGAAGTAAACTACTCACACATCATCAGAGGGGCCATGGAGTTGATGTAGAGGCCCTCTGTGATCAGTGCCCCCTCCGGCAGAGCTCCGGAAAAGGCCCCAAGATGGGATCTCTTGGGTATAGAAGGTTGCGGCAATGGAAATAGGGTTTCGTGGTGCTCCTGGATGTTTTCGGGGTATGTGAATATATATAGGAGGAAGAAGTAGGTCGGTTGAGCCACGAGGGGGGAGGGCGCGCCCAGCGGGTAGGCGCGCCCAGCGGGTAGGCGCGCCCCCTGCCTTGTGGCCTCCTCGTTGGTTGCTTGACATCCACTCCAAGTCCTCTAGATCACGTTTGTTCCAAAAATCACACTCCCGAAGGTTTCATTCCATTTGGACTCTGTTTGATATCCCTTTTCTGCGAAACACTGAAATAGGCAAAAAAATTAGCAATTTGCACTAGGCCTTGGGTTAATAGGTTAGTCCCAAAAATAATATAAAAGTGTAAAATAAAGCCCATTAACATCCAAAACAGATAATATAATAGCATGGAACAATCAAAACTTATAGATACGTTGGAGATGTATCAGACACCGTAAAGGGGTGGCACAAGCTGTGGTTCTACGTCGCAGAGCCCCACGACTCTACCTGGGCCGCGGCTCCCGAATTCAAGTCCGGGCCCCCAATGCGGCTTACCTCCTTGCAAGAGAAGGGCCTGGATTGGTCTTCGTCGGATGAGCTGACAGCGCTCCAGACGCGCATCAGGAGCATGATGGACAAGAACGTCCAGCTTGTTGATGTGATTCAGGTGATGCTAGTTCGCCGGATCCTTCCATGCCAGAGCCGGGCTTGCCACCTATGGGAGTTTGATCCGGACGAACATAAGACTTTGCAACGGTTCTTCGGAACTACACACGAAGACATTGTAACGCCCTCGATGCGGCTATATCTCCTATGTGTCGAAGCACGACTTAGAGGCATAACCGCATTGAAAGCAATGTCGCAAGTGAGGTAATCTTCACAACAACCCATGTAAATAAATAAAGGGGAAAGGTACATAGTTGGCTTACACTCGCCACGTCACACAAATACATAAATAAGTCATTACATTCATCCAATACACTCAGGGTCCGACTACAGAACCAAAATAAAGATCAACCCCCAAATGCGACAAAGACCCCGATCGCCCCAACTGGGCCCCACTACTGATCATCTGGGAAAGACACGTAGTAACGACAAGAGTCTTCATCGAACTCCCACTTGAGCTCGGTCATATCATCTGGAGCGGTATCATCGGTCCCTGCATCTGGTTTTGGAAGTAATCTGTGAGTCACGGGGACTCAGCAATCTCGCACCCTCGCGATCAAGACTATTTAAGCTTATAGGTAAGGCAAAGGTATGATGTGGAGCTGCAGCAAGCGACTAGGATATATGGTGGCTAACATGCGCAAATGAGAGCGAGAAGAGAAGGCAAAAGCACGGTCGAACAACTATGATCAAGAAGTGATCCTAGAACAACCTACGTCAAGCATTACTCCAACACCGTGTTCACTTCCCAGACTCCGCCGAGAAGAGACCATCACGATTACACATGTGGTTGGTGCATTTTAATTAAGTTAAGTTTCAGGTTATCTACAACCGGACATTAACAAATTCCCATCTGCCCATAACCGCGGGCACGGCTTTCGAAAGTTCAAATCCCTGGAGGGGAGTCCCAACTTAGCCCATCACAAGCTCTCACGGTCAACGAAGGATATTACTTCTCCCAAGACAATCCGATCAGACTCGGCATCCTGGTTACAAGACATCCTCGACAATGGTAAAACAAGTCCAGCAACACCGCCCGAATGTGCCGACAAATCCCGATAGGAGCTGCACATATCTCATTCTCAGGGCACACTCAGATGAGACTAGCTACGAGTAAAACCAACCCTCAAGTTTCCCTGAGGTGGCCCCGCAGGCAGCTCAGTTTGGACCAACACTTAGAGGAGCACTGGCCCGGGGTTTTTAATAAAGATGACCCTTAGGCTCCGGAAACCTAAGGGAAAAAGAGGCTAGGTGGCAAATGGTAAAACCAAGGTTGGGCATTGCTGGAGGAGTTTTATTCAAGGCGAACTGTCAAGGGGTTCCCATTATAACCCAACCATGTAAGGAACGCAAAATCCGGGAACATAACACTGATATGACGGAAACTAGGGCGGCAAGAGTGGAACAAAACACTAGGCATAAGGCCGAGCCTTCCACCATTTACCAAGTATATAGATGCATTAAGAAAAACAAGATAATATTGTGATATCCCAAAAATAAACAATGTTCCAACAAGGAACGATCTCCAATCTTCACCTACAACTAGCAACGCTATAAGAGGGGCTGAGCAAAGCGGTAACATAGCCACACAACGGTTTGCTAGGACATGGTGGGTTAGAGGTTTGACATGGCAATTTGGGAGGCATGATAAGCAGGTGGTAGGTATCGTAGCATAGGCATAGTAAAAGAGCGAGCATCTAGCAAGTAAAAATAGAAGTGATTTCGAGGGTATGGTCATCTTGCCTGCAAAGTTCTTAGAGTTGCCTTGATCCTCGTAGGCGTACTCAACGGGCTCCTCATTCACGAACTCGTCTCCCGTCTCTACCCAAGCAAGAACAACAAGCAAAGGAAGAACAATCAACCACGTGCAATGCACAAACAACATGATGCAAACATGGTATGATATGTGGGATGCGATATGTGATGCATATGCAAGATTTGGAAAGGAATGATTGAACCTGGCCTCAACTTGGAAAACCAAGAGTTCCACTGGAAAGGTGAGTTTATTTCGGTTGAAATCGATATAAAGATCACCGGAATCGGATGCACGGTTTGGAAATGGCAAGCAAAACAAATATGGCACCGGTCTACGATAATCAGCAAGTGACCAACTAAATGCATCAAGATAAATATGCTGCGGCACTCAAACATAACAACAAAATACATGGCAGGGATCCACTCATGATGCTTGACAAAATATGAACAGTGAGCTACGGCTAATTCACTCATTAACAGGTTCAAACAAGCATGGCAAAAGTGCAAAAGATTACTGGTTTCAGACTTAGTGAAAATAACACAAGTCAGGAATTTATCATCAGGAAGCAATCTTGAGAGCATGAAAAATACATGCTACAGGAACATATCATGGCAAAGCAAGGCATGGAATGAAGCTACTCTAAGCATATAACAAAAGTCTCTTAGTGACCATGAGCCAAAAGGGATCAGAAAATACAATTGCAAGCATGTGAACATAGCAAAAACATAAACAGATTCAGACTTAGTGAAAAACTGGAGCATGCAAAACAGATTAACAAGTAGGCATGTTTACGAGCTCGATGCACTCACTACAAAGCATGGCATGACAAACTAAGCATACACCCAGCAAATAGACATGGCATAGAAGATAGACATGGCAAGAACAACAACATAGCATGCATGGATCAACAACAACAAGCTTGGCAAAATTGCAAAACATGTTAACAATCTGCCCGGAACATTTTATACCAAAAGTAGAGCTCGATTGACTCAAGCTAGGGTGCTCCATAATTGCAAACAAAGACATGGATGAATAGAGCACCACAATATTAACAAAACATCCTTACTGATCATCCTCAAAAGAGGCATGGATCACTAGGAAACAACATGAACATATGGCATAAAAACAATATCAGGACAAGGACTTAGTGAAATTCTAAGTCCCTGGAATCAGCATCATTGAGTAAGCTACTTTGCATGCTTGTGCTAGTCACCATGAAGATCACAAAAATACATGGCATACACCACTGTAAAGATGGCATGGCATTCATCAAAACACATGTAGAGCTCAGGATCATAGCATGCACACATTAATCATGGCAAAAATGACAAAAGGCCATTTGCTGAAACAGATCTGACATAAACATCACATAGCCCTCTTCCAACAGCATTTCGGGCATCAAGATGAGCTCAAATGAAAATGATGCAATGAGATGAAATGATGTACTCGTCGAGACGAACATTTTGATATGCTACACGCACAAATCGGAGCTACGGATGCAGAGTTATGTCATGCGAAAAAATGCTAAAAAGTTAGGGTTTCGGGGAGAAGTCAACCCTCGTCCCAGATCTAGATCCGGGGCACTGTAGCAGTACTGTAGCAGCTGACGCCGAGGATCGCCGGAAATGGAGCCGCGGTGGCTGGAGTCGAGGAGGGAGCGTCGGATCCGGTGCGGGGAAGTCGCCGGCGAGGCCCTGCGGCGGCCGGCGAGACGATGGGCGGCGAGGCGCGGCACGGCGGCGTAGGAACGGCGTCGGCGGAGAGGCGGCGTCAGCGGCGGCGCTCTGCTCCGGCCGGCGGGGCGCGGTGGCGGCGAGCGGCGAGGAGAAGGCTGCGGGGCGCGGGAGGAGGAGGACGACTCGGGCGGCGGCGGAGGCGACCCGGGCCACGGGGGCTCTCCTCGGGCCTGGCGGGCCGCGGGCGACGGTGGGTGGCGGGAGGCCACGTGGCAGGCGCTGGTAGGCTGGAGGCGGCGGCGGTCGGACGTGTCCGGTGGCGGCGGGGCGAGATGGACTAGGGTTAGGGTAGGGGAAGATCCGAAAATTTCGGGGAGAGGTCTATTTATACAGGTAGGGGGAGCTAGGGAGCTCCAAATTGAGCACGGTTCGCGGCCACGCGATCGTGATCGAACGCTCTAGATGATGGAGCAGGTTTAGGTGGGTTTTGGGAAACTTTGGAAGGGTGTTGGGCTGCAACACACACGAGGCCTTTTTGGTCCCTCGGTTAACCGTTGGAGTATCAAACGAAGTCCAAATGGTACGAAACTTGACAAGCGGTCTACCGGTAGTAAACCAAGGCCGCATGACAAGTATCGGTCCAATCCGAAAACGTTTAACCCCCACACACGAAAAGAGGTAGAAAGGACCACCGGGTGACATAGGAGCGCCGGAATGCAAAACGGACAACGGGGAAAAAGCTCGGATGCATGAGACGAACACGTATGCAAATGCAATGCACATGATGACATGATATGAGATGCATGACAAAGACAAAACACACGGAAACAAAAACCCAACAATGAGGAAATAGAATACTTAGTGCCGAAAACGACAAGAGTTGGAATACAATTAAGGTAAATTACATCCGGTGTGTTACAGACATCTAGAAGGTGCTCTTCAAGGCCAACGAGACGTGGCCGAAGACAAACGAAGACCGTGGGCACGACCTGGCCCATCCCGCCAGTTCAGTAAGTTCTCCATGCTTCAAGGTGTATCCCTTACTTGCTTACTCAAGGAGGATGTCCCAACTTCCTTATTTGTTTTTTCAGGGTTGGACGAAGAAGGCGGAGCAGATTCAGTGTTCGGCTCCGCTGCCCGAGGACCCAGCCATCCCGCGTCTGATGAAGATGCTGGTTCTGGTGCCCTACAAGGCACCGGAGAAGAAGGACAAGGGGACTAGTGGTGGCCTCCGTCCCAAGGGTACTTCGGACATGGTGTCCGAAGACGCCGAAACTCACTCCATCGCCGAAGATGACGAGGATAAGGAAGAGGAAGAAGAAAGCAACTCCCCCTCCCTGAGGGGGGAGAGAAGAGGGCGGCCTCCACAAATCTGGAGGCGGAGGCGTCCAAGAAGGGGAAGGTCTCCCTCGTGGACAGCTCCGCATGGAACGTCAACAGCAGCCCAGAACGGCGCTCCCGAGATAAGCCCGTGGCTGAATCATGAGTATTCGAAGACCCCGATGCATTTATATATCAGCCTTTTTTACTTTATGATTTTAACATGTTGAACCATGTACTTGCAGTCTAGCTCGTTCCGCCCTCGAGAGATCCTCGTCTTCGGGGAACTCACTGGACCCGAAGGCGATGGACAGCGGGTCCCTTCCGATGGCCTCCTCTCCCAAGGCCATGGATGACACCGAGGTGTTGTCCCGAAGGATCCCAGACCAGGGAGAGACGCAGGAGGCCGTCAGGGTGGCACCAGAGGGCAAGACCTCGGCTGCTGGAAGCGCTGCGAAGTGCGTCCATCGTTGAGGAACACCATACCCTTATGGGTGTGGTGATTGAGAAGATTCAGTCCGCTAAAAGCGGACTGACCGAAGCCTGTACAAGCCTTCTAACAGGCTTTGAGGTAAGCAATGTAATTTTTGTGAAAAGAAAGTCACAGTATAGACAATAGCCCCTGAGACTCTGTTCGGTGTTCGGAAAGAAGAGCCGAACAGAGGATCAAACAGTTTTTCGCAGGAGACTAACCAGATATGTTTATGTGAATAAGCAAGCATCGCTGTTGGTCGTGACTTCTCATGCTGCTGAAGTCTCCGGACTGAAGCAGAGGCTGGAGAAGACCGGGGAAGAGCTCGGTCGTGCGAAGAAGCAGTTAGAGGACAATCAAGGTATTCAATGATTTTGTGCATATCCGAGAGGTATGAATGTTTTTCGCGCTGACCGCAGTGCCGCGATAGTTTTGTAGGGGCAGCGACTGAGGTAGAGGCCCTCAAGAAGGCGCTAGCCGAGGCCAAGGAGAGGGCGGCAAAGGAACGGGCCACCCGAGAAAAGCATGAGGCCAGGATTGGTGAGGTCCAGCAGGAGCTCCAAGATGTCGTGAACAAATACAAGTCCTTGGAGCGCCAGAATGCGGACCAAGAGTACGAACTCACGAGGGTCCGCCAAAGTGCACAAGAGGCCCGGGTCGAAGCCCAAGGCGCCCTCCAGGAAATCTAAGAGGCCAAGAAGATTACGGTGGGTAAGGCTTTTATTATGCAAAGCAAGTATGTGAAGACAAGATATCTCTTACTGACCCAGATTTGGAGTTCTCCAGGGGTGTTTGCGGATTTGCCGCGCAGCGTTTCTGATGCTGCGGCATTCTTCCGAGCCGAAGAAGGGAGCGCGATGGAAAGTTGTTCTGGTCGCAATACCTTGCGCCCGAACATCCGGTGCCTTTTAGCGACCAGCTAAAACAGCTGGTCGAGCTGCATAGGGTGGCCGAACTAGCCATGAAGGACTTAATAATCTGGTTGTGGCCTGCAGAAGCTATGCCCGGCAGCTACTTCGGACTCGTGAAGCGACTGGTTAATGCATGCCCTCGGTTTGATGTTGTCAAGCGGTCAGTCTGTATAGAAGGTGCGCGGATGGCCTTCGCCCGTGTCAAGATGCAATGGGCGAAGATGAATGTCGTCAAGCTCGCGATCGAAGGACCGCCCGAGGGAAAGGAGCATCGCACGCCCGAGCGATATTTCGACGACATCCTTGAGGGATCCCGCATTGTAGCGGAGCAATGTGCTAAGGACATTATTTTTGAATGAGTACATTCATGTTATCCCGTCCTGTTGTATGAAACAGAGTCGTTATGTAATATAATGCTTGTTTATTTGTTGAAGTTTTTACCACCCGTGCGGCCGTTTTTATTAAATCTGAGGGTTGGCCAGTCGTCGGCTTCAGCCCCCACGTAGGTAGTACGGGGGTGTTCGGGATGAATCTAAACACTCTTTATCCCAACATTTGGTCCTTAAAGGAGGTGTTTAGTGCAATGAACCAGGCAATCGGACTATGCTGCTTTATCACCCTCACTTAGCCATTGGAGTTTGACAATAAAAATTTTAGGTGCAGCCCCTAGTATCCGAACTAGGGTGCTCTAAACACCTGGTCGGATAAGAACCGATTCATCGCATAAAGTGGAAAAAATTGCTAAAGATTTGAGACCTCCGAAGAGCTGACCGGCTCACGCCGCATCATGACAGTTAGTTTTCGGCTTTCTCTACTGAGGTGCTCATCTGGATAAACCAGGACACAATCGCAATAGTTCTCCCTTTACTACCCTAGCCGATATAGCGGAACATAAGGTAGTAAGCACAGGAGCCAGGAAACCCAACTATTGACCAAAAACATGATTCAGAGCCAATGCATATAATGCTAAATTCGGGGTGCCGAACTATACTATAAAAAGTGTTCGGACTTTGTTGCCGTGTTATGGGGTACAATGAAGCCCCTGGCGGATTAAAGCATACCAAAGTGTATGGGTGCGATTTGATAAGATTATCAAAAGAGCAAACTAGTGCCACAGAAGTTGGGCTGCAAACTGTTTCCATTATAGTTTGATTAATATGCCGAAGCGTATTTCATACAAATAGTGTAATAAGCAACAGTGGCTATTTAACATGCCAAGACCGAGGAGGAGCTGCATATGGGTCCTGAAAGCGGGTAGAATGATCATCGAGAAGAACATCTAAAGATTCCCCGACACATCTGTGCTACTTGCCACCTTGGTGTGTCCGTCCTTCGAAACGACCGATTATGAGGCCGCCGAGAGGGGCCTACGGAAAAGAAACCTGAAAAGGATAAAAGAAAAGAAAGAGAAAAAAGAAAAAGAAAAAGTATGTGTGTCCAGGGGAGGTCAAGTCGTATTATGGATCACAATCTAGTTATGCATCCGTCTATGCCCATGGTATTTTGAGTACATAATTATGTACGCACGTCACAAACGCCGCCACTTGGTGGGGTCTGGGACGGAGGCCGAATTGCTAGTTGAGCTCTTGACGAGCTGGGCTGTCCTGGCGCAGAGTAGTCCAGACTCGTTTGATAGTGTCCGGGAGTATGGTCGCCGAATTAAGGTTCTACTTGTGGAGGCCGCTCTGTACCTCTGCTGCCAGGGCAGCGGTGTGCTCCTCGGTACGGAGGGAGAGCTCCATATTTCCATTGACTGTTATGACACCACATGGTCCGAGCATCTTGAGCTTGAGATAAGCATAGTGCGGCACCGCATTGAATCGGGCAAACGTAGTTCGTCCGAGCAGTGCGTGATAGCCATTGCGGAAGGGGACGATATCAAAGATTAACTCCTCGCTTTGGAAGTTGTCCGGAGATCCAAAGACGACCTCCAATGTGATTGAGCCCGAGCAGCGGGCCTCTACACCTGGTATAACTCCTTTAAAGGTAGTTTTGGTGGGCTTGATCCTTGATGGATCTATGCCCATTTTGCGCACTGTATCCTGGTAAAGCGGGTTGAGGTTGCTGCCACTGTCCATGAGGACTCGTGTGAGGTGAAATCCATCAATTATTGGGTCGAGGACCAGTGCGGCTAACCCACCATGACAGATAGTGGTCGGATGGTCCCTGTGATTGAAGGTGATCAGGCATGACGACCATGGGTTGAATTTTGGGGTGACTAGCTCTATCGCATAGACGCCCCTGAGCGCGCGCTTGCGCTCCCTCTTGGGGATATGGGTAGCGTATATCATGTTCACAGTTTTGATTTGAGGGGGAACTTCTTCTGTCCCCGTGTGTTCGGTGGATGGGGCTCCTCGTCGCCGTTCTTGCTTTGCGACCCCTTCTCCTTGTCTTCAGCATTTAACTTGTCATCATGTTTGAAGACCCAACAACTCCTGTGGGTATGATTGGCTGGTTTATCAGGGGTGCCATGGATCTGACATGGGTGATCGAGTATGCAGTCCAGGCTGGAAGGGCCCTGAATATTTCTTTTATATGGCCTCTACCGCTGACCGAACTTGGATCCACTGAATCCGGCGTTGACCGCCGTATCATCGATATTATCATCGTTGCTTCGATGCTTGTGTCTGTTGCGTCGGGGCTTGCCGTTGCTATTTCTGGCTTCCGAAGTGCCAGGTTCTCTTGTATTGTTATTGCTATGGGCTAGCCAGCTATCTTCGCCCGCGCAAAAGCGGGTCATAAGTGCCGTGAGGGCAGCCATGGACTTCGGCTTTTCCTGGCCGAGGTGTCGGGTGAGCCATTCGTCCTGGATGCTATGTTTAAATGCCGCTAGGGCTTCGGCATCCGGACAATCGACGATCTAGTTCTTTGTGGTTAACAATCTAGTCTAGAATTTCCTGGCTGACTCTCCGGGCTGTTGGATTATGTGACTTAAGTCTTTGGCATCCGGAGGTCGAACATATGTACCTTGGAAGTTGTCAAGGAAGGCTTCTTCCAAGTCCTCCCAGTTGCCAATGGAGTTTTCAGGCAGGCTGTTCAGCCAGTGTCGGGCTGGCCCCTTGAGCTTTAGGGGGAGGTATTTGATGGCATGAAGATCATCGCCGCGGGCCATGTGAATATGAAGAATAAAGTCTTCAATCCATACCGCAGGATCTGTGGTTCCATCTTATGATTCGGTATTCATGGGTTTGAACCCTTCTGGGAATTCATGTTCCATTACTTCATTAGTGAAGTAGAGGGGGGGTGTGGCGCCTCTATATCAGGCCAGGTCGCGACGTAGTTTGGATGGAGTCCGTCTACGGTTTTCGGCTCGGACGTAGTTGTTCGTGCCATGTTCTGCTTGATAGCCGTTGTCGCGCGTCGAGGCACGCTCCCGTGATCTGTAGATCGATTTGGCCGGACCTGCTTTATTCTGCAGGTCCTGCCGGAGATCATACGTGTATCCCTGAGCAGTTTTGTCTCTGCCTTTACGGTGAGGTAGTGCGGGCTGGTGTTCGGCTTGGGTTGCCGCTTTGTCCTGACCACGTGGTGATCGGTCAGCCGCATTATGCACTGATGGCATGGGCTCCAATGCCTCATCATCGAATTGAGGTAGTAATTTGTGCTTCGGGTAACTTTTGTGTGGTCGCTTGAGGCCGTATTCCTCAACTTCCAGGACGTTGGTCCATCTATCATTGAGCAGATCTTGGTCAGCTTGAAGCTGTTGCTGCTTCTTTTTTAGGCTCCTTTCAGTGGCTATTAGCCGGCTCTTGAAGCGCTCCTGCTCGAGAGGTTCCTCAGGTACGATAAAATCATCATTGCCGAGGCTCACCTCATCCTCGGAGAGTGGAAGATAATTGTTGTCCTCCGAGTCTTCGTGCACGGCCTGTTCATCAGGGCTGACTCGCCCATCTTCCCGTTCGTCCTGTCCGAAAGTCGGCTCAACGGGGTCTCCATTGTCTTCGGCATCGTCTAGAGTATTATTTTCTCCTGTGCTGGTATTGCTGTCTTTTTCACGGCGTGACTTAGAGCGGCGCCGCTGTCGTCGGCACTTTGGCTGTATCTTAGGAGGTTTATCTTCCACTGGGTCTTCTTTGTCATCGCCGTTAACTTCTTTGGGTGTATCCACCATGTATACGTCATAGGAGGAGGTGGCCCTCCAGCGCCCGGTAAATGGCGGGTTTTGGGCCTGCTCCTCTTCCGCATCGTCGTCCATACCATCAATGTCTCTGGAGTCGTAGTCGAGCATGTCGGTTAGATCTTCGACAATGGCTATTAAGTGGGAGGTGGGTAGGGAGCGAAATTCCCCGTCATCAGCCCCCAGTTCAAACCGGATACAATTCGGTTGTGATTCCCCTGCTAAAGAGAGGATTTTTAGTGAGTTTAGCACATCGCCTAAAGGTGAGTGCCGGAAGATGTCCGCGGAACTAAATTCGACGATCGACGCTGGGTAAGGCTCAACGGACGCGGATGCACGCAGTTCGGAGCCAGTGATCGGAGATGAATCCGAGGGTCCGGTGACGTAGATCCCACTCGAGGTTGGGTCTGTGTGCGGCTCCAATGCCGCCTGCCGCTTCCGTGGCGGGGTCAAGCCTCCCGTCTTCGGATGGCGCAAGCTGCTCCAAATCTAGGGCCAGAGCGCTTACAGGCGCAATCTCCTGGGTATAGTCTGATAACAGATCTAGGTCATGTTCATCGCGATGGCAGGGAGCGGCTGCCATGGGCTCAAATGCGTCGAAGATCAAGTCTCTGCGGATATCAGCAACGTAGTTCAAGCTCCCAAACCCGACCTGATGGCCAGGGGCGTAGCTGTGGATCTGCTCTAGATGGCCAAGCGAGTTGGCCCGCAGTGCAAAGCTGCCGAATACGAAGATCTGGCCAGGGAGAAAGACATCCCCCCGGGCAGCGTTATTGTAGATGATGGATGGAGCCATCGAACCTTCTGATGACGGCACAGCGGAACTCTCAATGAAAAACGGGTGAGAGTCTTCGGTCTTGTATCTTCATAGCCCATCAGTCCAGCCCATATCCAACAGGGCAGAGGCCCGAGGACCCCTTAGTCCAGGACTCCCACAACGGAACTCGTCTACTACCTCGACATCTTGCTGGATCAAGAAGGCGAGGGATGTCACTGAGCTGAATGTGTGCAGAACGCGGAGGTGTCGTGCGTTTGGTACTTGATCGGTTGAAGCGTGAAGAAGTTCGACTACATCAACCGCGTTGTGAAACGCTTCCGCTTGAGGTCTATGAGGGTACGTAGACACACTCTCCCCCTCGTTGCTATGCATCTCCATGGATAGATCATTGCGTGTGCGTAGAATTTTTTTGTTTTCCATGCAACGTTTCCCAATAGTCATCAATCTCTGAATGGGCTGCTCTTATCAATGCCCCAGAAGAAGAAGATGATGATGTTGATGTATATGGCAAACCCAGGAAGGACCATAACACTATGGCTCATATATATAAGCCTATTCCTGATGTTCGCTCTAGAGACTCACAAATTTGGTTCCATCTACTATCTGCTTGCTGGGTTGACTACCACAAACACCATACTAAGGCATACCCTATTGCCTAAGTCTGGAGATCATAGGATGATACATGGTCACTCCATCAACCTGCTGCACCTGTTTGATGTTCCCAAAAGTTCAAGGTTACGAGTCTGATAGTAGAGACTATCAATAGGACAGCTGCTGACCAAAATAGGTCATGTGGATATGCTCCACATATTCAGATGTTTATCAATTCCAAGGTTGGAACTGAGACATATCTACTTGACAAAGAGCATCTACCTCTTAGGCTAGAGTTTGAGGATAATGAATTTGTCATGGATGCTACACATTATACATCTGTTGAGACCCAGGAGAAGATTGAGAAGGCGAAGGCTACTCAGGCAGCAAACGCAGCAAGTGCTCCAAATGCATCTATTGTGAATCTCAAGACTAAAAAAGATTAGCTCACGTATCTGCTAGAAGCTACCCTAAGGATTGAAAAGAGTTTGGCCAACTTGACTAAGAATCAGGAGAGCTTAGAGATGGTTGTTGAGGATAAGATGTACAACCATGATGTGAAGGTCACTGAGATTCAGACTATTGTTGAGAAGTTGAGAGATGATGCTGAGGACAAAGATGCCAGGACTACTACAGATAGATTCCAGACAGTGCCAAGGGCACAAAGGTCTACTGTTGAGCCAATTGCAGACTTGAGGCCTACTCATTCTGCTCCTGCCACCACAACCACAATTACTCATCCAGTATCTACTCCACCAGCACTACAAACATCAGCTGAGTCATTTGCAGATGGACTCCTCTCAACGCCATCTACGCACACCGGAGCTACAAGCCAGAAGACCCCTGCAGGAGCTCCCGGAGATCGTGCCTAGAGTGTTGTATAGCAGTATACGTTTTCAAACTTTTTGGTAACTTGTTTCCAATGGGGGAGAAAGTGTATAGATCATAGGCTGAGAGAGAGAGAGAGAGTTTCTTGCTTTTGTTGGTTTTTCGTTTGCCTTGCTATTTGTTACTTTGGTTGGTTGTTGCTACTTGATGCTACATTTGTGTTATGCTCGTGAGATACCTGAAGGAAATATGCCCTAGAGGCAATAATAAAGTTGTTTTATATTTACTTATATCATGATAAATATTTATTATTCATGCTATAATTGTATTAACCAGAAACTTGATACATGTGTGGATACATAGACAAATCACTTTGTCCCTAGTAAGCCTCTACTAGACTAGCTCGTTAATCAAAGATGGTTCAGTTTCCTAACCATAGACATGTGTTGTCATTTGATGAACGGGGTCACATCATTAGGAGACTGATGTGATGGACAAGACCCATCCATTAGCTTAGCATATTGATCATTCAGTTTTATTGCTATTGCTTTCTTCATGTCATATACATATTCCTTCGACTATGAGATTATGCAACTCCTGGATACCGGAGGAATACCTTGTTTGCTATCAAATGTCACAACGTAAGTGGGTGATTATAAAGATGCTCTACAAGTATCTCTGAAGGTGTTTGTTGGGTTGGCATAGATCGAGATTAGGATTTGTCACTCCGAGTATCGAAGAGGTATCTCTGGCCCCTCTCGGTAATGCACATCATAAGAAGCCTTGCAAGCAAAGTGACTAATGAGTTTGTTACAGGATGATGTATTACAGAAAAAGAGACTTGCCGGTAACGAGATTGAACTAGGTATGAAGATACAACGAACGAATCTCGGGCAAGTAACATACCGATGGACAAAGGGAATAACGTATGTTATCATAATGGTTCGGATGATAAAGATCTTCGTAGAATATGTAGGAGCCAATATGAGCATCTAGGTTCCGCTATTGGTTATTGACCAGAGAAGTGTCTCGGTCATGTCTACATAGTTCTCGAACCCGTAAGGTTCGCACACTTAACGTTCGATGGCGATTTTGTATTATATGAGTTATGTGATTTGGTGACCGAATGTTGTTCGGAGTCCCGGATGAGATCATGGACATGACGAGGAGTCTCGAAATGGTCGAGAGGTAAAGATTGATATATAGATGATAGCATTCGGACACCAGAAGTGTTCCGGAGGGTACTGGGTACATATCGGGTCATCGGAAGGGGTTCCGGGCACCCCCGGCAAAAGATATGGGCCTAATGGGCCAAGAGGGGAAATGCAACAGCCAGCAGGGGCTTCTGCGCCCCCCATATGGGCCACACCAGAGGAGATGGAAAGAGGGGAAGAGAGAATGAAGGGGAGGGATTTGGCCTCCCCCTTCCTTCCCTCCTCCCACCTCCTTCCTTCCCCCTCCGAAACTTATGTAAGGGGGAGGCAGAATTGGGTAGGCGCCCAAGTAGGATTCCTCCTACTTGGGGCACCCCTTGCTGCTCCCCTGCATCTCCCACCTATATATACATGGGGAGGGGGCACCTAGAACACACAACAACATCTGTTAGCCGTGTGTGGCGCGCCCCTCCACAGATTACACCCTCGGTCATATTCTCGCGGTGCTTAGGTGAAGCCCTGTGCGGATCACTTCACTATCACCACGCCGTCGTGCTGACGGAACTCATTTACTTCCTCGACACTTTGTTGGATCAAGAGTTCAAGGGACGTCATCGAGCTGAATGTGTGTCGAACTCGGAGGTGTCGTATGTTCGGTACTTGATCGGTCGGAACGAGAAGAAGTTCGACTACATCAACCGCGTTGTCAAACGCTTCCGCTTTCGGTCTACGAGGGTACGTAGACACGCTCTCCCCCTCTCGTTGCTATGCATCTCCTAGATAGATCTTGCGTGAGCGTAGGAAATGTTTTGAAATTGCATGCACGTTCCTCAACAGTGGTATCGGAGCCAGGTCTATGCGTAGATGATATGCACGAGTAGAACACAAAGAGTTGTGGGCGGTGATCGTCATACTGCTTACCACCAATGTCTTAGTTTGATTTGGCGGTATTGTTGGATGAAGCGGCCCGGACCAACCTTACATGACCACGTTCATGAGATCGGTTCCGCCGACAGACGTGCAACTAGTTTTGCATAAAGGTGGCTGGCGGGTGTCTGTTTCTCCTACTTTAGTTGAATCAAATTTGACTGCGGCCGGTCCTTGTTGAAGATTAAAACAGCAAACTTGATAAATCACCATTGTGGTTTTGATGCGTAGGTAAGAAAGGTTCTTGCTAGAAGCCCGTAGCAGCCACGTAAAACTTGCAACAACAAAGTAGATGACGTCTAACTTGTTTTTGCAGGGCATGTTGTGATGTGATATGGTCAAGACATGATGTGATATACGTTATTGTATGAGATGATCATGTTTTGTAAAAGTTACTGGCAACCGGCAGGAGCCTTATGGTTGTCTCTTTATTGTATGAAATGCAAACGGCATGTAATTTCTTTACTTTATCACTATGCGTTAGCGATAGTTGTAGAAGCAATAGTTGGCGAGATGACCACGACGCTACGATGGAGATCAAGGTGTCAAGCCAGTGACGATGGAGATCATGACGATGCTTTGGAGATGGAGATCAAAAGCACAAGTTGATGATGGCCATATCATGTAACATATTTTGATTGCATGTGATGGTTATCTTTTATGCATTTTATTTTGCTTAGTACAGTGGTAGCATTATAAGATGATCCCTCACTAAAATTTCAAGGTATAAGTGTTCTCCCGGAGTATGCACCATTGCGACAGTTCGTCGTGTTGAGACACCACGTAATGGTCGAGTGTGATAGACTCTACATTCACATACAACGGGTGCAAGACAGTTTTGCACATGCGGAATACTCGGGTTAAACTTGATGAGCCTGGCATGTACAGAAATGGCCTCGTCACACTGGAGACCGAAAGGTCGAACGTGAATCATATTGTAGATATGATCAACATAGAGATGTTCACCATTGATGACTACTCCATCTCACGTGATGATCGGACATGGTTTAGTTGATTTGGATCACGTATCATTTAGATGACTCGAGGGATGTCTATCTAAGTGGGAGTTCTTAAGTAATATGATTAATTGAACTTAATTTATCATGAACTTAGTCCTGATAGTTTTTGCATATCTATGTTGTAGATCAATAGCTCGCATTGTAGCTCCCCTATGTTTTTGATATGTTCCTAGAGAAAACTGAGTTGAAAGATGATAGTAGCAATGATGCGGACTGGGCCTGTGATCTAAGGATGATCCTCATTGCTGCACAGAAGAATTATGTCCTTGATGCACCGCTAGCTGACAGACCTATTGTAGGAGCAGATGCAAATGTTATGAACGTTTGACAAGCTCGATAAGATGACTACTTGGTAGTTTAGTGTGCCATGCTTTACGGCTTAGAACCGGGACTTCAAAAACATTTTGAACGCCACGGAGCATATGAGATGTTCCAAGATTTGAAATTAGTATTTGGACTCATGCCCGTGTCGAGAGGTATGAGACCTCTGACAAGTACTTTGCCTACAAGATGGAGGAAAATAGCTCAGCCGGTGAGCATGTGCTCAGAATGTCTGGGTACTACAATCGCTTGAATCAAGTGGGAGTTAATCTTCCAGATAAGATAGTGATTGACAAAGTTCTCTAGTCACTATCACCAAGCTACTAGAACTTCGTGATGAACTATAATATGCAAGGGATGACGAAAATGATTCCCAAGCTCTTTGTGATGCTGAAATCAGTGAAGGTAGAAATGAAGAAAGAGCATCAAGTGTTGATGGTTAACAAGACCACTAGTTTCAAGAAAAAGGGCAAGGGAAAGAAAGGGAATTTCAAGAAGAATGGCAAGCAAGTCGCCACTCCCGTGAAGAAGCCCAAAGCTGGAACCAAGCCTGAAACTAAGTGCTTCTACTACAAAGGGAAAGGTAACTGGAAGGGGAACTGCCCCAGATACTTGGCGGATAAGAAGGATGGCAAAGTGACTGCTACCTCTTGAGCACTGCGTTGGTTTTCCCTTGAAGATGAAAGGGTGATGCAGCAAAGTAGCGTAAGTATTTCCCTCAGTTTCTGAGAACCAAGGTATCAATCCAGTAGGAGGCCACGCACGAGTCCCTCGCACCTACACAAACAAATAAAATCCTCGCAACCAACGCAATAAAGGGGTTGTCAATCCCTTCACGGTCACTTACGAAAGTGAGATCTGATAGATATGATAAGATAATATGTTTGGTATTTTTATGATAAGGATGCAAAGTAAATAAAGCGAAATAAAAACGGCACCAGAAATAGCTTGTTAACAGGAGATTAATATGATGGAAAATAGACCCGGGGGCCACAGGTTTCACTAGTGGCTTCTCTCGAGAGCATAAGTATTACGGTGGGTAAACAAATTACTGTTGAGCAATTGATAGAATTGAGCATAGTTGTGAGAATATCTAGGTATGATCATGTATATAGGCATCACGTCCGAGACAAGTAGACCGACTCCTGCCTTCATCTACTACTATTACTCCACACATCGACCGCTATCCAGCATGCATCTAGAGTATTAAGTTCAAAATAACAGAGTAACACTTTAAGTAAGATGACATGATGTAGAGGGATAAACTCATGCAATATGATATAAACCCCATCTTGTTATCCTCGATGGCAACAATACAATACGTGCCTTGCTGCCCCTACTGTCACTGGGAAAGGACACCGCAAGATTGAACCCAAAGCTAAGCACTTCTCCCATTGCAAGAAAGATCAATCTAGTAGGCCAAACCAAACTGATAATTCGAAGAGACTTGCAAAGATAACCAATCATACATAAAAGAATTCAGAGAAGATTCAAATATTGTCCATAGATAAACTTGATCATAAACCCACAATTCATCGGTCTCAACAAACACACCGCAAAAGAAGATTACATCGAATAGATCTCCACGAGAATCGTGGAGAACTTTGTATTGAGATCCAAAGAGAGAGAAGAAGCCATCTAGCTAATAACTATGGACCCGAAGGTCTAAGGTAAACTACCCACACATCATCGGAGAGGCTATGGTGTTGATGTAGAAGCCCTCTGTGATCGATGCCCCCTCCGGTGGAGCTCCGGAAAAGGCCCCAAGATGGGATCTCACGGGTACAGAAGGTTGCTGCGGTGGAATTAGGTTTTTGGCTCCGTCTCTGGTTGTTTGGGGGTACGTAGGTATATATAAGAGGAAGAAGTACGTCGGTGGAGCAACATGGGCCCCACGAGGGTGGAGGGCGCGCTTGGGGGGAGGGGGTAGGCGCGCCCCCCTACCTCGTGCCTTCCTGGTTGATGTCTTGACGTAGGGTCCAAGTCCTCTAGATCACGTTCGTTCCGAAAATCACGTTCCCAAAGGTTTCATTCCGTTTGGACTCTGTTTGATATTCTTTTTCTGTGAAACTCTGAAATAGGCAAAAAACAACAATTCTGGGATGGGCCTCCGGTTAATAGGTTAGTCCCAAAAATAATATAAAAGTGTATAACAAAGCCCATTAATCATCCAAAACAGAATATAATATAGCATGAAGCAATCAAAAATTATAGATACATTGGAGACGTATCAAGCATCCCCAAGCTTAATTCCTGCTCGTCCTCGAGTAGGTAAATGATAAAAACAGAATTTTTGATGCGGAATGCTACTTGGTATAATTTTTTTAATGTAACCCTCTTAATTGTGGTATGAATATTCAGATCCGAAATATTCAAGATAAAAGTTTAATATTGACATAAAAGCAATAATACTTCAAGCATAGTAACTAAGCAATTATGTCTTCTCAAAATAACATGGCCAAAGAAAGTTCATCCCTACAAAATCATATAGTTTAGTCATGCTCCATTTTCGTCACACAAGAATGCTCTCATCATGTACAACCCCGATGACAATCCAAGCAATTGTTTCATACTTTAGTAATCTCAAGCTTTTTCAACCTTCACGCAATACATGAGCGTGAGCCATGGATATAGCACTATGGGTGGAATAGAATATAATGCTGGGGGTTATGTGGAGAAGACAAAAAAGGAGAAAGTCTCACATCAACGCGGCTAATCAACGAGCTATGGAGATGCCCATCGATTGATGTTAATGTAAGGAGTAGGGATTGCCATGCAACGGATGCACTAGAGCTATAAATGCATGAAAGCTCAACAAAAGAAACTAAGTGGGTGTGCGTCCAACTTGCTTGCTCATGAAGACCTATGGCATTTGAGGAAGCCCATTGTTGGAATATACAAGCCAAGTTCTATAATGAAAAATTCCCACTAGTTTATGAAAGTGACAAAACAAGAGACTCTCTATCATGAAAATTATGGTGCTACTTTGAAGCACAAGTGTGGAAAAAAAGGATAGTAGCATTGTCCCTTTTTATTTTCTTTTTTTGGGCCTTCCTTCTTTTTGGCCTTTTTTGGGACAATACTCTATGAATGATGATCATCACACTTCTATTTATTTACAACTCAATGATTACAACTCGATACTAGAACAAAGTATGACTCTATATGAATGCCTCCAGCGGTATACCGGGAGAGCAATAAATCAAGAGTGACATGTATGAAAAATTATGAACGGTGGCTTTGCCACAAATATGATGTCAACTACATGATTATGCAAAGCAATATGACAATGATGAACGTGTCATGATAAACGGAACGGTGGAAAGTTGCATGGCAATATATCTCGGAATGGCTATGGATATGCCATAATAGGTAGATATGGTGGCTGTTTTGAGGAAGATATAAGGAGGTTTATGTGTGAAAGAGCGTATCATATCACGGGGTTTGGATGCACCGGCGAAGTTTGCACGAACTCTCAATTTGAGAAAGGGCAATGCACGGTACCGAAGAGGCTAGCAATGATGGAAGGGTAAGAGTGTGTATAATCCATGGACTCAACATTAGTCATAAAGAACTCATATACTTATTGCAAAAATCTACAAGTCATCAAAAACCAAGCACTACACGCATGCTCCTAGGGGGATAGATTGGTAGGAAAGACCATCGCTCGTCCCCGACCGCCACTCATAAGGAAGACAATCAAAGAACACCTCATGTTTCAAATTTGTTACATAACGTTTACCATACGTGCATGCTATGGGACTTGCAAACTTCAACACAAGTATTTCTCAATTTCACAACTACTCAAATAGCACAAATTTAATATCACTTCCTCCATATCTCAAAACAATCATCAATCATCAAACTTCTCTTAGTATTCAGCACACTCATAAGAAAGTTTTTTACTAGTCTCGAATACTTAGCATATTAGGATTAATTTCCCAATTTAAGAAAATTACCATGCTGTTAAAGACTCTCAAAATATTATAAGTGAAGCATGGGAGAATAATAGTTTCTATAAAACAAATCCACCACCGTGCTCTAAAAGATATAAGTGAAGCACTAGAGCAAAAACTATATAGCTCAAAAGATATAAGTGAAGCGCATAGAGTATTCTAATAAATTCCGAATCATGTGTGTTTCTATCAAAAGGTGTGTACAGCAAAGATTATTGTGATAAACTAACAAATAAAGACTCAAATAATACAAGACGCTCCAAGCAAAACACATATCATGTGGTGAATAAAAAATATAGCTCCAAGTAAAGTTGCCGATGGAAGTAGACGAAAGAGGGGATGCCTTCCGGGGCATCCCCAAGCTTTGGATTTTAGGTGTCCTTAGATTATATTGGGGTGCCATGGACATCCCCAAGCTTAGGATCTTGTCACTCCTTTTTCCATAATCCATCAAGTCTTTTACCCAAAACTTGAAAACTTCACAACACAAAACTTAACAGAAAATCTCGTGAGCTCCGTTAGCGAAAGAAAACAAAACACCACTTCAAGGTACTGTAATGAAATCATTCTTTATTTATATTGGTGTTAAACCTACCGTATTCCAACTTTTCTATGGTTTATAAACTCTTTTACTATCCATAGATTCATCAAAATAAGCAAACAACACACGAAAAACAGAATCTGTCAAAAACAGAACAGTCTGTAGTAATCTGTAGCTAACGCAAGTTCTGGAACCCAAAAGATTATAAAATAAATTTCTGAACGTGAGGAATTTATCTATTTATCATCTGCAAAAATAATTAACTAAATATCACTTTCCAAATAAAAATGGCAGCAGTTCTCGTGAGCGCTAAAGTTTCTGTTTTTTACAGCAAGATTAAAAAGACTTTCCCCAAGTCTTCCCAACGGTTCTACTTGGAACAAACACTAATTAAACACAAAAAACACAACCAAAACAGAGGCTAGATAAATTATTTATTAAATATCAGCAAGGAAAAATATTGGGTTGTCTCCCAACAAGCGCTTTTCTTTAAAGCCTTATAGCTAGGCATAAGATTTCAACGATGCTCACATGAAAGACAAGAACTGAAGCACAAAGAGAGCATCATAAAACACGTGACAAACACATCTAAGTCTAACATACATCCTATGCATAGGCATCTTATAGGCAAACAAATTACCAAGGCAAGAAAAAATTAGCATATGCAAGGAAGCGGAAAGAAACAATAGCAATCTCAACATAACGAGAGTAATTTAGTAACATGAAAATTTCTACAACCATATTTTTCTCTCTCATAATAATTATATGTAGGATCATAAGAAAATTCAACAATATAGCTATCATAAAACATATTCTTAACACGATCCACATGTATGCAAAGTTGACACTCTTCCAAAATAGTGGGATTAACATTAACTAAAGTCATGACCTCTCCAAACCCACTTTAATCAAAACTTCATAAGATTGAACATTCTCCAAATATGTGGGATCTAAAGTGGACACTCTTCCAAACCCACTTTCAATATTATTGCAAACATTATAATCAATCTCATATTCATCATGGGGCTTAAATAAATTGTCAACATCATAAGAAGGATCACCCCAATCATGATCATTGCAACAAGTAGTGGACATAGCAAAGCTAGCATCCCCAAGCTTAGGGTTTTGCATATTATAAGCACAATTGACATTAATAGAATTTATACTATCATCATTGCAATCATGCTTTTTATTCAAAGATCTATCGTGAATCACTTCATAAAGTACTTCATCGCAATTTTCAGATTCACGAATTTCAAGCAAAACTTCATAAAGATAATCTAGTGCACAAAACTCACTAGAAATTGGTCCATCATAATTGGATCTCTTAAAAAGATTAGCAAGAGGATGAGGATCCATAGATCTTAGGTTCTCTTTTTAGCAATAAATAAACAACTATTCCAACCAAACGAGCAAATGAGCCAAGTAGGACATCAAAGCAAATGGAAAGACGAACAAAAGAAGGGCGAATAAAACGGCAAGGGTGAAGTGGGGGAGAGGAAAACGAGAGGAAAATGGCAAATAATGTAATGCGGGAGATAAGGGTTTGTGATGGGTATTTGGTATGTTGACTTTTGCGTAGACTCCCCGGCAACGGCGCCAGAAATCCTTCTTGCTACCTCTTGAGCACTGTGTTGGTTTTCCCTTGAAGAGGAAAGGGTGATGCAGCAAAGTAGCGTAAGTATTTCCCTCAGTTTTACGGAACCAAGGTATCAATCTAGTAGGAGGCCACGCACGAGTCCCTCGCACCTACACAAACAAATAAAATCCTCGCAACCAACGCAATAAAGGGGTTGTCAATCCCTTCACGGTCACTTACGAAAGTGAGATCTGATAGATATGATAAGATAATATTTTTGGTATTTTTATGATAAGGATGCAAAGTAAATAAAGCGAAATAAAAACGGCACCAGAAATAGCTTGTTAACGGGAGATTAATATGATGGAAAATAGACCCGGGGGGCATAGGTTTCACTAGTGGCTTCTCTCAAGAGCATAAGTATTACGGTGGGTAAACAAATTACTGTTGAGCAATTGACAGAATCGAGCATAATTATGAGAATATCTAGGTATGATCATGTATATAGGCATCACGTCCGAGACAAGTAGACCGACTCCTGCCTGCATCTACTACTATTACTCCACCACATCGACCGCTATCCAGCATGCATCTAGAGTATTAAGTTCAAAAGAACAGAGTAACGCTTTAAGTAAGATGACATGATGTAGAGGGATAAACTCATGCAATATGATATAAACCCCATCTTGTTATCCTCGATGGCAACGATACAATATGTGCCTTGCTGCCCCTACTGTCACTGGGAAAGGACACCGCAAGATTGAACCCAAAGCTAAGCACTTCTCCCACTGCAAGAAAGATCAATCTAGTAGGCCAAACCAAACTGATAATTCGAAGAGACTTGCAAAGATAACCAATCATACATAAAAGAATTCAGAGAAGATTCAAATATTGTTCATAGATAAACTTGATCATAAACCCACAATTCATCAGTCTCAACAAACACACCGCAAAAGAAGATTACATCGAATAGATCTCCACGAGAATCGTGGAGAACTTTGTATTGAGATCCAAAGAGAGAGAAGAAGCCATCTAGCTAATAACTATGGACCCGAAGGTCTGAGGTAAACTACTCACACATCATCGGAGAGGCTATGGTGTTGATGTAGAAGCCCTCCATGATCGATGCCCCCTCCGGCGGAGCTCCGGAAAAGGCCCCAAGATGGGATCTCATGGGTACAGAAGGTTGCGGCGGTGGAATTAGGTTTTTGGCTCCGTCTTTGGTAGTTTGGGGGTACGTAGGTATATATAAGAGGAAGAAGTACGTCGGTGGAGCAACATGGGCCCCACGAGGGTGGAGGGCGCGCCTGGGGGGTGGTAGGCGCGCCCCCCTACCTCGTGTCTTCCAGGTTGATGTCTTGACGTAGGGTCCAAGTCCTCTGGATCACGTTCGTTCCCTAAGGTTTCATTCCGTTTGGACTCCGTTTGATATTCTTTTTCTGCGAAACTCTGAAATAGGCAAAAAAACATTAATTCTGGGTTGGGCCTCCGGTTAATAGGTTAGTCCCAAAAATAATATAAAAGTGTATAGCAAAGCCCATTAATCATCCAAAACAAAATATAATATAGCATGAAGCAATCAAAAATTATAGATACATTGGAGACGTATCAATGACCAAAGGTATATTTGATATACATGTTATTATTGATTTGTACTTTACTAGTGTTCATAGCAACCCCTAAGTATTCGATATCGGTTCAGTTGCTAAGATTAGTAACTCAAAACAGGAGTTGTAGAATGAACAGAGACTAGTTAAGGACGAGGTGATGATGTGTGTTGGAAGTGATTCCAAGGTTGATACAATCACCATCGCACACTCCCTCTACATTCGGGATTAGTGTTGTACCTAAAAAAAATTATTTGGTGTTTGCGTTGAGCATGAATATGATTGGATCATGTTTATTTCAACGGTTACTCATTTAAGTCAGATAATAATTGTTGTTCTATATAAATGAATAAAACCTTCTATGGTCATGCACTCAATGTGAATGGTTTGTTGAATCTCGATCGTAGTGATACACATATTCATAATATTGATATCGTAAGATGCAACGTTGATAATGATGGTGCAGCATACTTGTGGCACTGCCATTTAGGTCATATTGGTGTAAAGCGCATGAAGAAACTCCATGCAGATGGGCTTTTGGAATCACTTGATTATGAATCATTTGATACTTGCAAACCATGCCTCATGGGCAAGATGACTAAAACTCCGTTCTCCGGAACATTGGAGCGAGCTAATGACTTATTGGAAATAATACATCCCGATGTATGCGGTCCAATGAGCGTTGAGGCACACGGCGGGTATCATTATTTTCTGATCTTCACAGATGATTTGAGCAGATATGGGTATATCTACTTAATGAAACACAAGTCTGGAACATTTGAAAAAGTTCAAAGAATTTCAGAGTGAAGTGGAGAATCATCGTAACAAGAAAATAAAGTTTCTACAATCTGATCGCGGAGGTGAATATTTGAGTTACGAGTTTGGCCTTCATTTAAAACAATGTGGAATAATTTCACAACTCATGTCACCTGGAACACCACAACATAATTGTTGGGGATATAACTATTAGGTATGACCCGCCCATGAGGGGCTGGGTCATCCCTAAGAGGGCCCAGACCCGAAGGCGGCTTGAGGCCCATGAGTATAAACCGTCATGTATGTAAACTTGTATTGTAAGGCATATGAGAAAGGTCACCAAGCCAGATACGTTGTATAAACCGGCCGGTACTCTGAGGGCCGCAGGGCGTCAACAAGTGTATATAAGGGGACGACCTAGCGGCAGCTTAGGACACGAAACAACAGATCGAGAGCCGGGTCAAGCGTATCTGCTCCCTGCTCATCGAAACCCTAGCAATACCAACTACAAACTGGACTAGGCTTTTACCTTCATCGCAAGGGGCCGAACCAGTATAAACTCCTCGTGTCCTTTATCCTGATTAACCCCTTTAAGCTAACCTCAATGTGATGGCTCCATGACTAAGTCCTCACACTAGGACATCTACCATGACAATTCCACGACAGTTAGCGCCCATGTCGACTGTGGATCTGGCCACCTATGTTCAAGAAGAAGGTGAATCAACAACCCATTGGGTGCGCCAGGTCTCAATGATCTTGCACTCATCGGATCGCATCAATGCCGACTCAGTTGTGTTGATGTTAGAGAACAATTTCCGCTTCACACCCTTGAAGCAGAAACTAGGGCGGCTCAAATGCCACTGCAATGACATGGGGACAGTCATGGTGGCTCTGGTTAAATATGCTGACTCTGATAGTACCAAAGACCCTGATTCTGATGGTGATAAAGGGGGGAAGGGAAAGAGGAGCAGCAACGCTAAAGGACATCAGTATAACCCGGGAGGCAACGGTAAGCGCAAGGCTGATAATAGTTTTGATTTTGTGGCTAACACCAATGCACAGAATAATGGTCAGCGTCGTAAGGGTAAACCGCCCCCACAAGCCGGCGGATCCGGTATCAATCTTGAGCGTATGTTGAATCAGCCCTGCCCATGACATGGTACGAAAGAAAGACCATCTGGGCATCTATGGAAGGATTGTCACGTCATGGAGTACAAAAATTCAAATCTTTTCCATGACAGCCATGGACCAGGTGGCGGTTCTGGGCCCGGCTCTCACGGTCCGGGTTATGGTGGTGGCGGTTCTAACTCTGGTTTCCAATGAAATCAAGGTAATCCCAACAACCAGGGTGGTTACAACCAGCAAAGTAATCAAGGGGGTCAGGAATAGCAGCAGTCCGGTTACCAGAGAAACCCGAAGCAGTTGAGTACTGGGCAATATCATCTGTTTACCACTAGCTTGTGTAAGCGTGACCAGAAGCTTCATAAGAGATTAGTCAATGCTATTGAGCCGGTAGTTCCTCGTTATCTGTGTTGGTCTGACCATCCCATCGTGTGGAGTTGGGAAGATCACCCGCCCCGGGTTGATAATCCAGGTCATTTGGCTTTGGTGGTTGCACCGCAGGTCGGAGGGTATAAGTTTACCAAAGTACTCATGGACGGAGGGAGCAACATCAATGTCCTTTATTATGAAACTTTCCATCGCATGGGGTTGACTGATAAAAATCTTAAGCCGTCAAACACTGTTTTCCATAGCGTGGTGCCTGGTAAGTTGGCATATCCAGTCGGTAAGATAGCTATGGAAGTTGTTTTTGGAGATGATCATGAATCTAGGTCAGAGACGTTGACCTTTGAAGTGGTCAAGATCCACAGCCCATATCACGCTCTGTTTGGACGGCCGGCTTATGCCAAGTTCATGGCGTGGCCGTGTTACATGTATCTGCAACTCAAGATGTCGGGTCACAAGGGAACCATTACAGTGCATGGGAGCCATAAGATAGCTCTGGAGTGTGAAGAGGGGGATGCGGCTTATGCTGAGTCAGTTTGTGCAATGGAGGAGTTGAAATTTTACAACAACAATGTTGACCCGGCAGATATGACGTCTTTAAAAAACCAACCACAGAGCATGATCCGGTTTTAAAGTTTAAGTCGGTAGATGATACCAAGATGGTTGATTTTGTTCCTGGCGACTCATCCAATCAGTTCATCATCAGTGCTAATCTGGATCCAAAATAGGAAAGCGCACTCATCGAGTTCATCCATGAGAACCGGGACATCTTTGCATGGAAGCCTTCAGACATGCCGGTGTACCGAGAGAACTCGCTGAGCACACTCTTAATATTGATCCAAAGTTTAAACCGGTCAAACAATTTCTTCGCCATTTTAATGAGGAGAGACGGAAGGCCATTGGAGAGGAAGTAGCCCGGCTCTTGGCAGCTGGGTTTATCATTGAAGTTTTCCATCCTGAGTGGTTGGCTAACCCGGTGCTGGTAGTTAAGAAAAACGACACTTGGCGTATGTGTGTGGACTACACAGATTTAAACAAGGCTTGTCCGGCTGATCCTTTTGCTCTCCCTCGTATTGATCAGATTATTGATGCTACGGTGGGTTATGAGCATTTGAGTTTTTTGGATGCTTATTCTGGTTATCATCAGATCAAGATGGCAGTTAAGGACCAGGAGAAGACAGCTTTCATAACTCCCTTTGGAGCCTTCTGCTATGTGTCTATGCCTTTTGGGCTCAAGAGCGCCCAAGCGACTTATCAGAGGTGTGTGCAAAATTTTCTTCATAACCAAATTGGGCATAATGTTCATGCTTATGTGGATGATATTGTGGTGAAATCCAGAGAGAAAGAGACATTGATAGACGATTTAAAGGAAACCTTTGATAATCTCCAGGTTTACAAGATGATGCTTAACCCGGCCAAGTGTGTATTTGGTGTGCCGGCAGGCAAGCTCCTAGGTTTTTTGGTGTCTAACAGAGGAATTGAAGCTAATCCGAAGAAGATTAAAGCCATCACCTCTCTGGCTAAGCCGGTGTGTATCAATGATGTGCAGCGCCTGGCGGGCCGCATTACGATGTTAAGCCGGTTCATAAGCCGGTTGGGAGAAAAGGCCATCCCTCTGTATCAGATGATGAAGAAGACGGATAATTTTGTCTGGAGTGATGCTACTGATGCAGCATTTGAGGATTTGAAGAAGCAGATGGTTGAGCCTCCAGTGCTTGCAGCCCCTATTGACAATGAGCCTTTGTTGTTATATGTGGCTGCTAATAGCCGGGCTGTCAGTGTTGCTATTGTGGTAGAAAGAAAGGAGGCAGGCAAGGAATATCCGGTTCAAAGGCCGTTTTACTATATCAGTGAGGTGCTTATTGAGTCCAAGCAGAGGTATCTGCACTGGTAGAAGCTTGTATATGGGGTGCTCTTGTTCAGCCAGAAGCTTAAACATCATTTTCTGGGTCACCCCATCACTGTCGTCAGTTCTGCTCCCTTGGGAGATATCATCCAAAATAGATAAGCAACTGGTCGGGTTGCTAAGTGGGCCATTGAGCTTGGACCTCACGGGTTAAAATATGTGCCTCGCATGGCTATCAAGTCTCAAGCGCTGGTGGACTTCATCAATGATTGGACAGAGCTGCAGATGCTTGAGGAAAAGCCGGATAACACGTATTGACCTATTCATTTTGATGGGTCCAGGTAATTGGAGGGCTCGGGGGCTGGAGTTACTCTTGCATCCCCTCGAGGTGATAAATTCTGTTATGTTCTCCGTTTGATGTTTCCTTGTACTAACAATGCAGCTGAGTATGAGGCTTTACTCCGCATTCTTTGGATGGCTAAGGAAATGAATTTAAGCCGGGTTAGGTGCTTTGGCGACTCTGACTTGGTGGCTCAACAAGTCTCTGGCACCTGGGATTCTAAGGATCCACTCATGGCGGCTTATCGGCGAGACGTGGATGTTATTGCTGGTCATTTCAAGGGCTATCAGGTTAATCACGTTGATCGGAGGAAAAATGAAGCGGTGGATGCTTTAAGCCGGTTGGGTTCTCAACGTAAGCCGGTGCCGCCTAATGTTTTTCTTGACGTCTTACATAACCCGTCGGTCAAGTTACCTACAGAGGAGGATTTGGCTGTCCCTGACCCGAAGGCTCAATTGGTGGCGGCTCTTCTTGTAATTCCGGATTGGACAGTTCCTTATTTGGCTTATATGACCTAGTGCGAGTTACCTGAGGATGAAACCTTAGCTAGGTAGATAACCCGGCGGTCTAAGTCAATGACAATCATTGATGGAGAGTTACATCATTGTAGTGTCACAGGTTTCAACGTTGTGTTTCTCCAGAAGAGGGTTGTAAGATCTTACGAGAAATTCATGAAGGAGATTGTGGTCATCATGCTGGGTCAAAGTCCCTTGTGGCTAAAGCTTTCTGTCATGGGTTTTATTGGCTAATAGCTCATGCTGATGCAGAGGACCTCGTCAGCAGGTGTGATGGATGTTAAAAATTTGCACGATGAGCCCATGTACCGGCTCAAGAATTGAGGATGATTCCAATTACTTGGCCATTTGCGGTTTGGGGGCTTGATATGGTTGTACCTTTCAAAAGATCTAAGGATAAGAAGACTCACCTTTTGGTGGCGGTTGATAAGTTCACTAAATGGGTAGAGGCGGAGCCAGTCAGTAAGTGTGATACAGCAACGGCGGTTCAATTCATGAAAAAGGTGATCTTCCAATTTAGCTTTCCACACAACATTATAACAGACAATGGCACTAATCTCTCTAAAGGTGCTATGGAAGATTTTTGTCAACGTGAGCATATCCGGCTTGATGTATCATCAGTGGCTCGCTCACAATCCAATGGTCAAGCTGAGAGAGTAAACCAAGAGATCTTGAAGGGCATCAAACCCCGGCTTATGGTTCCCCTGCAGAGGGCGCCGGGCTGTTGGGTGGAGGAGTTACCTTCTGTGTTATGGAGCATCAATACCACCCCAAACAGATCCACGGGATACACACCTTTCTTCATGGTTTACAGAGCAGAGGCAGTTCTCCCTAGTGACATCGTCATGACTCGCCTCGTGTGGCGGCTTATGTTGAAGCGGACAATGAAAGAGCATGTCAAGAAGCACTTGATCTGTTAGATGAGGAGCGTGACATAGCAGCAGCTCGTTTGGCGATTTACCAGCATGATCTGCGCCGTTATCACAGCCACCAGGTTAAAACCAGAACTTTTCAAGAAGGCGGCCTAGTGCTCCGGCTTATCCAGGATCAGACTGATATGCACAAGTTATCCCCACCTTGGAAAGGACCTTTTGTGGTCAGCAAGAATCTAAACAACAGGTCATATTACCTTATCGATGTTCGAGACCACAAGGACTCACGCACGTCAGAGGAGGAGACCCGCCGGCCTTGGAATATTGCTCAGCTTAGGCCATACTACACCTGAGCCACCGGCTCTTCCAATGTACATATTTTGAAGATGTATATATTATAATCAAAATAATAAAGCCGGCATCCCTGCTAAAGCAGGGCCTCTATCATTTTTTCCTTTCTAATTAATGAGTCTTCGATTACATGGGGGCTTCTGCTTTGTACAACAAAGTTATAATTACCCTTTGATCCGGCTTATAGGCCACATAAAAAACTTGGGGCCAAAGAGAGTCTGTGGAAAAAGCACGACTCAAACATAGGTACCCCCTGAGCACAGCTCAAAATATCACTTGGGGGCTCTTTTGTTCTAAAGAACGAAGAGTTCACAACCTTGTGATAGGCTATAAAAGCCAGGCTTGGAAGCGAGGTGTATTCACCTAAAACCCCGGTTATCCTACCTGTATGCCAGATTCTTCTCCACCAGGTAATCCTGATTGACCCGTCGAACTCTTAACAGTCAATCTTTTAAACAAGACCCTGAACTCGTTAAGGTTAAAACGCCGGTTTGTCATGAGAGGGCATGGTTTACGGATAGCAAGGAGAAGTTCAGGCTGTAAAGCCGCCTTCCTTGAAACTTGGATAAATTGGCCTATGATGCACGATGCTGCTCTAACCCCGCGTACTCCTCATAAGTCTATCTTTAAATAAGAACTGAACTTATCCGGGTTAAAATGTCGATTGGGTCAATGAGGGCCGGCTCACGGAAAGCGCGTACCTTCCAGTGGCTAATGCTAGTTTCATTGAAGAAGATATTTTGGCTTGGCGGCCTATGAAAGCCTCAGATTTTTTTCTGTTGTTTTGATTTGAATGTCTTTTTGAGATTTTTTTTCTTTTGTCTCATAGTAACATATGGTCAATCAACAAGGCTTATAATGCCTTTTGAGTCATATATGATATTAAACCGGTGTTTATTGACCCGGCCTGGTTTTGATTATAAGTCGCTAGTATGAAATAAAAATCATATCCGGTGTTTATTGACCCGGTCCGGCTTTGTTCATAAGCCGACAATCTCTAAATTACCAGTGCTTGGAGCTTTGGGCTATCACCCTTACCGCACTGGCTTGATAAACCGACAAGTGTGATCAAACATCACATGTATGATATGTTTTTAATCATATATGATTATTATTTCGACCGACTTTGGTTATAAATCATGATAAATTCATGTTGGGCAGTATAACCCGTCCAGCGGTAAACCGCCAGGACACTTTTTATCTGTTGTATGAAGGAATAGATTCAAGATTGATAATATCATCAGGCATACATTGCGTATCCTCACATGATGGATAAAGAAGTATCATAAATACCCGGATATGCACGATGTCATAGCAGAACAAGAAGTTTGAAGCTAGCCTATTACAAGGCGTTTGGAGCCCAAAAGGATAAATGTTTTTCAGTCTCACAGATAGCAGCTGATAAACCGGCCCCAGTTCATGAATCTTGACCCGGTTGACCTGAAGATTGCGGCTCATCCCTTGCTGGTTCGTCCTCCTCTTCCACCGTCTGGAAGTTGGGTTTGGACCAGTCAAAGCCACGAAGGGCGACAAATTCAGCCTCGTTATCAATCAGACCAGACGGATTGATGTCAGGGGCGAAGGTGTGCTTACGGATCGGCGGGATTAAATCCATCACTTTATATGAAGGAATCGCCATCTTCTGGTTGTCTGCATCGTAACATGGCTGATACTTGGTGAGGTTGGTCTCTTCGGCAATTATTGTTGCATGAGGACGAATCTCCTTGACAAAAGCAGCAAAGTCCCGTTGATCAAAAAACGTTTCATCTTCCTTGAGGTTGGGATACCCACTGGCTACATCTGCTGGGTCTAACTCTGGTACCCAGGCTTTGGCACGGCTCAAAGCTATCACAGCTCTAGCTCTAGCACAGGATTGCTTAATTTCATGGGACCTAGCGGGCAAGATGGACAGCTTCTTCAAGACATCACTTAATAAGTTTGGTTCTTGGTTTGCGGGAGAGATAGTGGCAAGAGTCCGCTGAGCCCCAGTGTATAATTGCTCAACAAGCGTGTAAACCGCCTTAAGCTTGACCAACATGTCTCGGCTCAGATTGCTACTCCTGGGACCTGCAAAGTTTACACAATTGGTTAAGTGGTGGCTCATACTAAGATGACAAATACTTACTTTGAGTAAACAACAAGGCGACTCACCGAAGATTGTAGAAACCATCTGAGACACACGGTTCTTTAAACCGGTGAATTCAGCGGTAACCTCTTCCAGAGCCGCCTCGGCCTTCTCAGCACGTTGCGTCAATGCAGTCTTCTCATTGGCCCAAGCCTCTTTCTCCGTAGTAAAGCTGGTCTTTAGTTTTTCTGCTTCAGACACACTCAACTGGAATTTGGATTCATCTTTCTTTGTCTCCGTCTCTTGAGCCGCCATCCGGGTCTTGGCCTCAGACAATTGAGATTCCAGTTCTGTGGTCGCAACCTGCATATAGCATAAAGTTTGTTCAGTTTCATGGCAGATTACAAAATACAAGTCCCAAGTGCTTTGCAAGAAAACAACACTTGGCACTTGGGGGCTAATGTCTGTTAGCGCAATTTACAAAGGAAACAGGCTCTTTCTAAAAAGTCCCAAGTGCTTTGCAGGCAACAACACTTGGCACTTGGGGGCTAATGCATACTGCTTGACTTTTTTCTACAGATGAGCCGGATAAGTTGTCGACAGTCTCAGCCGGCTCATGAGGGCTATACGATTCAGTTCTATACAATGACTAGTAGGACCGGCTTATTCATGCTGATTAAACCGGCCCTTGGGGGCTACACATGCAAATTGAAATATTATCAGCATCCGATTTAGTTATAAACTGGACTTGGAGGGAGTCTAAGGCAGAAGCTTATAAATCTTTTAAGTCTATAGATCATTCAATTTTATCATAATCAGAAGACTTGGAGGCTGGCAGGGTATATAACTTGTATAAGCCGGAGAATGAACCTCGTATTTTTGGTGCATCTGTTTGACCATCTCAATTTCTGAATCACGGCTAGAATGCACTTGACTGAGATAACCAGATAGCACTTCACTAATACTCAGATGAGCATACTGGGCAATGTCAAACCTCACTTTCTACCTTTCCATAACTTCTTGTTTGACAGAGTGTCTTGCTAGAACAGTTGGATTCCCCGGTTCGACGAATCTGGTACCCATGATTAAAACATCATCGCCGTGAGTCTCTGGCGGGTTAGTTGAGCTTGACGGTTCAATAGTTGATGGATCTAGAATGGTTTTGTCAACAGATGGCTCAGGTAAATCCGGTCGAGCGTTGATAACAGGATCTTCCGGAGCTTCAGAGTGTTCGGGTACAAGGATTGGCTGCTCCGGTTCAGCAGTTTTTGGGTCCTCGGCCGGCTTTGTCACCTTTGCTTTTTTGGGCTTTGCTTGACCACTAAAGAAATTTGAATGAGTCAATATAGTGATGCGGATATAAAGGTACAGAAGAAGGATAATTATCTTTACCCGAGGGCGGTCTTGAAAGCCGATAATTGAGTTTGTGATGAATCACCAGAGGAGGAACGAGAAATCTCCTGCAAAGAGTGGAATCAAAATTGAGTGATTGATAAAAGTAACTCATTGGTAAATACAATGGGTTAAAGTCAAAAGGAACCTCATTTTGGCATTTCCGAGGAGTATTCGGTAAGCCGGAGGGTAAATCGTCATCTCCGCCGGTCTGGGTCTGGCGGAGGCTCTCATGTTGCTATCGTTTCAAAAGAAAATGAGGATCTAAATAAGCCAAGGGGTGTGAAAACCTTACTTTTGGGGTTACCCACCGAAGTTTCTGCCTTGGTAAAGGTTCTGAGTCGGAGGAAATAATAGTTACCTCTTCTTCGACTGCCTGGCTGGTCCCCGTGTCATCTTGGCAATAGTCAGTGTCAATAAGATTGTTAAAAAACAGGCCAAGAGAGTCAAGGGCTACCTCCGACTCAGAGTGTCATCCAGCTTGAGTAAATCAGAGGCAGTTGGTTTCTTCTTAGATTTTCTGACGGTTTTCTTGGCGGCTATCATAGCATCTCTAGCTTTTTTGGCAGCCTCATAGTCATATTTGACTTTCCAAAAGTCGGATTTAGCATGTGGAAGGATAACATGTTGAATTTCATGCAAATACTTAACTGATGAAGAAAAAGAAGTCAAAGGATTTACCTCTGGCGCTGGGTTAAGCTTGCAGAAAGGGTTCAAGCCCACTTGGCTGCAGTCTTCGTATTTGCTGTTAACAAGAGTAGTTGACATCTCAACGATGCCTTCTTCAGTCAGTCGTAGAGAGCTATGGCGTAGAGGGTCATCTATTCCTCCGGTATAATTACACATCAAGCCGGATCGGCGGCTCAGAGGGATGATTCGCCATGCGACCCAACAGCGGATTAAGTCAACTCCAGTTAAGCCATTTCCCAGCAAAGCTTGAACTTTTCTGATTGTGGGGACAAGTTTCTTGCGTTCGGCAACAATAAGTTTATCCGGGAGTTGATATTTTGCGTCAAGATGATCAGCGCGATAACCCGGCATCGGATTTTCATCAGACGACGAGGTGTCTTTGCAGTAGAACCATGTTTGATTCCAGTCCTTAGGATGGCTTGGCAATACTACTAGAGGGAAGATGGCATCTCGTCTGCATTGAATTGAAATCCCGCCAAGTTCCAAGCTGGGACCATTGGTATACTCGTTCTGGCGGTTCAGGTAGAAGTATTGTCTGAAGAGCTCAACAGTAGGTTCTTCTTGAAGATAAACCTCATAGAAAACTTGGAATTTATAGATGTTTGATATGTAATTGGGTCCGATATCTTCCGGATGAAGTTTGAAAAAATGCAGAACATCTCTAAAGAATTTTGAGCCGGGTGGCGAGAAGCCCCGGTTCATATGATCGGTGAAGACAATAATTTCACCGTCTCTCTTCAGCCGGGTCGGGAGCGTGGTAAGGCATGACACTTTTTTCCTGTAAGTATCCAACAGTGACAAAGTCTTTCAAGGTGCTCTCGGTGACTGTGGAAGGGACCCAGTTACAAGTTGTCATCGTCTTCGACGGCATGGTGGAAGAATAGTCTAAAAGGAAATAATTTGCCGGTTCAAGTTAGTTGGTGGGATTGCAAGTCAACAATTACAGTGCATGTATATAATGGCGGCTTCAGCGAGGGCTAATGATATATGAAATAAAGATAAGCCGGCGGAGTAAGCTGCCATGACTAAGGTATTCAAGAGTTATCGAAAACAGAATTTGCTAAGTATTGGGACAAACAGATTCCGCAGATTGAGGTTATAAATTTGGTTCTACCGCCATTTAAAAAAGGGGGATAAATTCATCTAAAAAGGTGACAGAGGAAGAGCAGAGGAGCCCTAGAGGAGATCTGTCATGGTGGGAATATGTTCTAGTATAAAAACAAGCATTGAAACTGCTACCGCGCAACATTCCTATAGCTTTTGGATCTAACCTATGGATCTAAACAAAGAAAAAGGAAGGACAGTGACGAACACCGATGAACACCGAAGAACACCAACAAACCCTAATGACAGATCCATGATGAGGAACGGAAGGCTTACCGATGCTATTCGGACAGCGGGGTGGCGCCACGGTTCTCGGGTCCAATCAGGGCGATGCCGCGGCCGGAGTTGAGGTCAAAGACGGAGGTCGACGATGGCAAGGTTCGTGCGGGACGATGCGTTGCGAGGAAGAAAGGAGAAGGAGAAGAACGAGAGATGACCTTATGGCCCTGTTTATAAGGAGACAGGAAAACAAGCAGGCGCGAAAGACGAGGAGACCGAATGATGGTTATCCAGCTAATTGAATGCCTCGATTTTTGGGAGGACATTAAGATAAAGATCCGTTAAAGATGACATCGTGGCGGGTTTCCGAAATTCTTGGAGATGACGTCATGGCGGGTTACAGAGTTTTTGCAACGGATATGGAAGGATTTTTCTAAGTCTTGGAGATTGACATGAACAAGTTCAAATCAACCTGGGGCCTAATGTTGGGGATATAACTATTAGGTATGACCCGCCGAGGAGGGGCCGGGTCATCCCTATGACAATTCATCTCAATAAAGCCCAAGAGCTTACGGCAGTTCATAGATAGGCTTAGTAGAGGACCCAGACCCGAAGGCGGCTTAAGGCCCATGAGTATAAACCGCCATGTATGTAAACTTGTATTGTAAGGCATATGAGAAAGGTCACCGAGCCGGATACGTTGTGTATAAACCGGCCGAGACTCTGAGGGCCGCAGGGCGTCAACCCGTGTATATAAGGGGACGACCTAGCGGTGGCTTAGGACAAGAAACAACAGATCGAGAGTCGGGTCAAGCGTATGTGCTCCCTGCTCATCGAAACCCTAGCAATACCAACTACAAACTGGACTAGGCTTTTACCTTCATCATAATGGGCCAAACCAGTATAAACTCCTCGTGTCCTTTGTCCTGATTAACCCCTTTAAGCTAACCTCAACACAATGGCTCCATGACTAAGTCCTCACACTAGGACATCTGCCGTGACAATTCCACGACAATAATGGTGTGTCCAAATGTCGTAACCGTACTTTATTATATATGATCCATGATGTCTCTTACCGATTTACCACTATCGTTTTGGGGTTATGCATTAGAGATAGCTGCATTCACGTTAAATAGGGCACCGTCTAAATCCGTTGAGACGACAACGTATGAACTATGGTTCGGCAAGAAACCTAAGCTGTCGTTTCTTAAAATTCGGGGTTGCAACACTTATGTCTAAAGGCTTCAGCCTGATAAGCTCGAACCCAGAGAAGTGCGTCTTCATAGTATACCCTAAGGAAACAATTGGGTACACCTTCTACCACAAATTCGAAGGCAAGATATTTGTTGCCAAGAATGGAAACTTTATAGAGAAGGAGTTTCTCTCGAAGAAGTGAGTGGGAGGAAAGTAGAACTTGATGAGGTAATTGTACCTTATCTCAAATTGGAAAGTAGCACATCAGTGAAATCCGTTCCTGTGATGCCAACACCAACTAGTGAGGAAGATAATGATGATGATCATAAAACTTCAGATCAAGTTACTACTGGACCTCGTAGGTCGAATAGAGCATGTTCCGCACCAGAGTGGTATGGTAATCCTGTCCTAGAAGTCATTGTCGGTGTCAAAACCGGCGGATCTTGGGTAGGGGGTCCCGAACTGTGTGTCTAAGGCAGATGGTAATAGGAGGCAGGGGACACGATGTTTACCCAGGTTCAGGCCCTCTTGATGGAGGTAAAACCCTACGTCCGGCTTTATTATTCTTGATGATATGAGTACTACAAGAGTTGATGTACCACGAGATCAGAGAGGCTAAACCCTAGAAGCTAGCCTATGGTATGATTGTATGTTGTCCTACGGACTAAAACCGTCCGGTTTATATAGACACCGGAGGGGGCTAGGGTTACACAAGGTCGGTTACAAAGGAGGAGATATACATATCCGTATTGCCTAGCTTGCCTTCCACGCCAAGTAGAGTCCCATCCGGACACGGGACGAAGTCTTCAATCTTGTATCTTCATAGTCCAACAGTCCGGCGAAAGGATATAGTCCGGCTGTCCGGAGACCCCCTAATCTAGGACTCCCTCAGTAGCCCCTGAACCAGGCTTAAATGACGATGAGTCCGGCGCGCAGTGTTGTTTTCGGCATTGCAAGGCGGGTTCCTCCTCCGAATACACCACGGAAGAGTTTGAATACAAGGATAGTGTCCGACCCTACAAAATAAGTTCCACATACCATCGTAGAGAGAATAATATTTCCACAAATCTAATCTGCTGACATATTTTGATAGCATGACATCGCGCCACGGCCCGGTCATTATTTAAATCGTTTTTCTTTAACCAGCCCCGCACATAACGCGAGGCAGTTTCTTGACACGTCTTGTCAAAGCAGAGATCGTGTTCCCCTTATCACGGGATTCTCATCAATACAAACGTGGGTAACCCAACCGTGCCTGTTGGTATGACTCCTAGATCTTAGGTAAGTCTCAAACGGCCACGAGCAGGATGCCTGATATTCACCCTCTTTATAAAGGGGACAAGGCTTTTTCTTTTTTCCCTCCCGCGCTCAATCGAATCCTTCCCCAGCCTCGAGTTCTAACACCCAAAGGTCAGGTTAGGTGCTTCCGACCTTCAATCATGTCCGGATCCAGCCTTCAAGGCCGGTGGATGCCTTCCTCCGTCACGGAGGAGGACATCAAGAAGTTGATGGAGGCCAGATATCTGACCATCGAAATTTCGCATAGGCTGCCCGCCCGAGGGCAGGTCGTCCCTACTCCCGGACCCAACGAGAGCGTTGTGTTCGTCTCCCACTTCCTCCAAGGACTAGGCCTCGCTCTGGATCCCTTTGTTAGGGGTCTTATGTTCTATTACGGGCTGGATTTTCATGATCTGGCCCCGGATTCCCTTCTTCACATCTCGTCATTCATTGTCGTATGTGAGGCCTTCCTCCGCATTACCCCTCACTTCGGCCTGTGGCTCAAGACCTTTGATGTGAAGCCGAAGACGATCGAGGGGCAGTACGCAGCGTGTGGAGGTGCTTTAATAAGCAAAATTGTTGACGCTCCATGGCCAAAAGGTTCCTTTCCAGAGGTGTCCGGATTGTGGCAGCGGGAGTGGTTTTACATCACAGCTCCCCGAAGTGCCAAATGGGTAGCTCCCCCACCTTTCGCTCGGCCCCCCCACCACAACTGATGTCATGGATCAGTCGGGGGCTGAGCTGGGGTCCAGCCAAGGACGTGCCAATACTGCAGAGCCGTATCCGAGATCTCTTCAAGGGAGATTTCAATCTGGTTATGGTAATGCAAGTTATGCTGGTTCGTCGAGTCCAGCCTTGCAAACGCCGACCCCTCCGCATGTGGGAATTCAACCCGGAAGGACCGCGCACTATTCAACATTTCCTCGGCATGACGCACGAGGAGATGTACAAATCGTTCTTTGGACCCCAAATAGAGTGTCTGGACACCACCGAGGACGTGGGCCTAAGCTGCAACCGCCCCGCTGCCTAAGTAAGTAATCCCATGGCCGAACACACTGTCCTTTTATTTATCATGACATCATTCTGAAGAATCGCTCTTGGACCAGGACTGGATAACAAAGGCGAAGATGATCCGGTGTTCGACCCCCCTTCCTGAGGGCTTGGACAATCCGGTGCTGGAAAAGATGCTCGAGCTAGCACCTTGTCTAGTGCCCTCAAAGGAAGATGAAGGGGGGGAATAAAGAGGGCGAAAGCGGGCCTCCTTTGCTACCTATTCCAACCGAGGGAATGAGTGCCTCCGCGAAGGAGGATAACACAGGGGAAGAATCTGACATTCTCGCCCCCGGGGAAGGAAGAGGACTACCTCTGAAGATCCAGAAACTAAGGTTTCCAAATGGGAGAAGAAATCTCCGCCAGAGGGTCCTGCCTCAGAGGGTATTCTTGCCGCACAATGTCTGCGCGGGGATCAGCCCGCTGCCGAGCTGTAAGTAATCAAAAAGTACTTAATGGTGAAGATATCCTACCTTACTTCTGAAGACAATAATCGATGCTTATAAATTGCAGTCCGGATCGCAGCCCTTCTCGACAGAGTTCATCTTCGAGGGATCTTCTTCTGGAGATGATGGAGAGCTAAACGCCTCCCCCGGACTCCCCAGCTCAAGAAGCGGGCGACCTTGAAGTGTCGTTGCGAAGGGTATCTCCGGATCCACTAGGGCCAGAGGAGAACCCTTTGGCTGCCCGGAATCCCCAGTATCCGGCTCCTAAGGAGAGCGACAGCAAGGGTCCGTACGGTGTGCGGTCGGACGCGCTGAAGGATCTTCTGGGGCAAGCTGCCGTCTCAGAAGCGCATCGTACGCTAATGGGTACAGTAATTGAAAGGATTTCATTCGTTGAAAGCGGTTTGCATGAAGCTTTTATGAGTCTGCTGAAAGGCTTCGAGGTACGTGAAATAATGTATGCTTTTAACAGTACCACATACGTTAGGTATGCCCATGCAGATAGTAGCCCCTGAGACTCTGGTTGTCGTCGAGAACGGCGGCAAACAGAGGATCATATTCCTAGGTAATAACCAGACCGCCTTTATGTGCAGGTGGTTGAAGCTCCGGTGGCTAGCCGGACTGATGGGTTTGCTGAACTAAAGCGGCAACTGGATGTGGCAGATGCCGACGTCATGCTTGTCAACAAGCGGCTTGACGAGGCACAGGGTGAGTGATTTTTCTGGTGATCGTCACATAATAAGAGCAGCATGATGCCAGTATCTTTAATATGTTGTGACTGCAGATGGAGCTGCCACCATGGAGACCCTTCAGGCGGAGCTTGCCCGAGCCAAGGAGCAAGCGAGGAGTAGCAATGCGGCCGCTTTAAAGGCGGCCGAAGAGTTAAGAGCCGAACAGGCTGCGCATTGCGAGAGTAAGGAAAAATAGCCAAGATGGCTGTAGAGTTAAAAGACGTTGTTGATCGTTACTAGCTTCTTGAAGAAGAAAACCGGGCGAACGTGATGGACCTAGAGAAGGCCCGGGTGGCTGCCAAGGAAGCCCGCTCCAAAATTAGAGCGACGAAGGAGGAGCTGAATCAAGCTGCAGATATCGTGTCTGGGAAGCCCTTCTTGTTGCGGATTAAGTTCGGAGTCCGAAGTATGCTCCTCTGGACCAGCTATGGAGTTCTGCGGACGCGTACATGGATTTGGCTGCAAGTGCTGCTAATGCAGCCGAGTACTTCAGGGATCAGAAAGGTCTCGAAGTGGAAAAGCTGTTCTGGTCATAGTTTCACGCTCCAGTCCGTCCGCCACCGCTGAATGAGCGATTGACCGGTTGGGCCGAGCTCCATAGGTTGTCTGGACTTGCCATGAGGTCCGTTGTGGATCACCTGTGGCCAGGAGGGCCAAGGCCGAATAGCTACTTTAGCTTAGTGCAACAATTCCTTGATGTTGTGCCACACATTGATGCTGTAAAGAGATCGGCATGCATAGAAGGTGCGCGGATGGCCCTTGCCCGTGTCAAAACATACTGGGTGGAGATGGAGGCCACCACTGTTGCGGCACAGGGTTCGGCCATAGGCCGAGTGGCTGCCGAGCACTACTTTGAAGAAGTCCTTGAAGGCGCTCATTCGATAGAGGCTCAGTGCTCGAAGAATATTATTTTCCAGTGACATGTAGTCCCATTGTACAAACAATGTTTTTCTGAATTGATTAAGGTTGTATTTATACTTTTCCCGAAAGTACTATGATGCCTCCTATGCGGCCGTTTATGTATATATGTATATAACCTGAAAGTTTGCAGTCGTCGGCTTCCGCCCCCACGCATATAATGCGGGGGTGTTCGCAAAAGATGCATATCCACACTTGATCCAACGTCTTGGTCCGTTAAGGAGGTGATAGCGTAGCGAACGAGGCAATCGAACTATATTGCTTTAACACTTTCACTTAGCCATAGGAGTTTGATAGTGGGGCTACTATATAGCCCCTGGTACTTCTGTGCTCATCCGAATACGGGGCGTGTACGTACATGATCGAGAAATGGCCCTTCGTTAATGCGGAGGAATCCCGAAGATTCCGATTAGTCATCGAGTAGTTGACCAGTCTCTCGCTATATCATGACAGTCAGTTTTCGGCTTTCTCTACTGAGGTGCTCATCCGGATAAACCAGGGCACAATCGCAGTAGTTCTCCCAGTGCTACCTTAGCCGATATAACGGAACGTAAGGTACCAAAATGTGGGAGCTGGGAAAACCCAACATTTGACCAAAGACATGATTCGGAGCTGATGCATATAGGGCCAAACTCACGACGCCGAACACTCCCTAAGGTGTTTGGTCTTTATAACATATATCGGGCTAAACAATGCCCTTTATAAGAAACCCCCTGTGTCCAGGTACGTGCGAAATCCTGGCATGGCCACATGCCAATAACGCCGGCATCCTTCTCGGTTGTGTGGAGTATCCGGAGGATGTGAGCAACAAGAGACAGTAAAAAAGGTTTACGCAGGGCCTTAATCTAAAAAGAAACCTTTGGGCGGGTCCCTGCTGCACGTCTGCGCCTGTGTCTCCGTTGTGCCGTGTCCTGGACGGGTGTAGCACGATTGTCACCTACAAAAGGAAAGAACTTAGGTGAAAGTTGCCGTGCCAAAAAGAAGAGTGAATTATCAAAATTCCAGAGAGGCCTAGTTGAGCCGGGCTGGCCCTGATTACACGCGGGAAGCCCCTGGTATCGTTTTATGAGGGTGCGAAAACCAATCTCATGCATGTATGATGGAACGACGGACTCGTCTAACGGTGTCCATGGTCTTGATGACCTGCCATTTTTCTGGTTGGTGAGGCCGTCTAGTGTGCGTCTGTTAGAGCCGCCGCGTCCTCTTCCGTTTGTAAAGAATGGTTGGTATTTCCGCTAACTGTAATGACGCCTCGTGGACCAGGCATCTTGAGCTTGAGAAAAGCATAATGCGGTATTGCGTTAAAACGAGCGAAAGCCGCCCTTCCGAGTAGTGCTTGAAAATCACTCCGGAATGGAGCGATGTGAAAAGTTAATGTTTCACTCCAGAAGTTATCGGGAGAACCGAATACCACCTCTAGTAGTAGAGAGCCCGTGCAGTGGGACTCTTGGCCTGGTATTACTCCCTTGAAGGTAGTATTACTGTGGCTTATTTGTGTTGAATCTATCCCCATTTTGCGGACTGTGTCCTGATATATCAGATTTAGATCACTGCCGCTATCCATGAGGACCCTTGTGAAATGGTACCCATTTATTATTGGGTCTAACACCAAGGCCGTTAGTCCTTCGTGCCGGATATGTGTATCGTGATCCCTGCGATCAAAAGTGATCGGGCAGGCCGACCAGGGGTTGGGCCTAGGGGTGATGGGCTCTATGGCGCGTGTGCATCGGAGTGCGTGATTGCTTCTCCTCTTTGTCACCTGGATCACGTTTACTATTTTAACCTCTGGTGGGAACTTTTTCTGTCCTCCGGCACTTTGCTAGCGAGGTTCATCCTCGTCTTCGCTTGGTGTCTCTTCCCCCTTTGTGTTCGGTGTTTAGCTTACCGGCCTGCTTGAACACCCAACATTATCTGTGGGTATGATTTGCAGGTTTGTCTGGGGTGCCGTGAATCTGACAGAGTTTGTCAAGAATTTTGTTTAGGCCAGATTGTCCTTCTCTGCTGCCTTTGAAAGGCTTTTTCCGCTGACCTGGTCGAGAGCCCCTGAATCCGGCGTTTATCGCCTTGTTATCTGGGCTACCGTCTTTATTTCGACGCTTGTGTTTTGTTGCGTCGTGGTTTACCATTGCCATCCCTAACTTCGGATGTGCTTGGGTCGCTGGTGCTGCTACGGGCCAACCAGCTGTCCTCACCCGCACAAAAGCGGGTCATGAGGCTTGTTAGGGCTACCATTGTTCTTGGTTTTTCTTGACCGAGGTGTCTGGCGAGCCATTCGTCTCGGACGCTGTGTTTGAATGCTGCTAAGGCTTCGGCATCCGAACAGTCGACAATTTGGTTCTTCTTGGTGAGGAACCTGTTCCAAAGCTTTTGGCCGGACTCTCCGGACTGTTGGATTATATGACTTAAATCGTCTGCATCCGGAGGTCGGACATAAGTCCCTTGAAAATTGGCCCGGAAAGCGTCCTCGAGCTCCTCCCAACTTCCAATTGAGTTTTCAGGGAGGCTTTTCAGCCAATGCCTAGCTGGCCCTTTAAGCTTGAGGGGCAAGTATTTAATGGCATGGAGATCGTCTCCACGAGCCATATGGGTGTGGAGGATGAAGTCCTCTATCCAGACTCCAGGGTCTGTGGTTCCGTCGTACGCCTCTATGTTCACCGGTTTGAATCCCTCTGGGAATTCGTGATCCAGCACCTCATCAGTGAAACATAAGGGATGTGCGGCACCCCTGTATTGGGATGCGCCATGGTGTTCGGACGGTTGTAGTATTCGATGGTGGTTGTGTACTGTAGCGCGCTTCCTAGATCCATAGATAGATCTGGTCGTGACGGATTTTTGACGCAAGTTCTCACGTAGATCGTGTGTTGACTTATGCGTGACTTTGTTAGCCGCTCTATTGCGTTCACAGGGTGGTGGATCCGGTCGGTTGGCCGTATCGCTTTTCGGCTGTATGGGCTCTAAGGCCTCATCGTCGAATTCCGGTAATAGCTTGCGCTTTGGATAGCTATTTAGATGGTAACTTCCACCATGCTTTGTTACTTTGTTCCACTTGCTGTTGAGCGTATTTTGTGCGACCTTGAGCCTTTGCTTCTGTTTCTTCAGGCTTCTCGCTATGGCAATAAGCCTTCTGCGGAGGTTCTCTTGTTCCAAGTGTGTTTCCGGGATGATGGGTGCATCTTCGTCCGGACTGTTTTCTTCCCTAGACGGGGATTGATGAGGCTTATCTTTGGCGTCATCGTGTTCGGATGTCGGATCCGTACTATGTTTGCAGTTTGCGTCTTGATCGTGTTCTGCCACTGGGGTGGTGTAGTTGTCGTCTCTTCCAAAGTCACGTGGACTATTATTATCGCTGTTCTTGCTGTGGCGGGACTTAGAGCGGCGTCGCTGACGTCGGCGCTTGGGTTGCTTCTTGGAGGTGTCATCCTCCGTTGTCTCATCGCCGTTGGCTTCTTTGGGGGTGTCCATCATGTATACGTCATGTGATGAAGTAGCGGTCCAGCGCCCTGTGGGCGGTGGTTCCTGTTCTTTTCCTTCATCGTCGTCCATACCGTTGATGTCTTCGGAGTCGAAGTCGAGCATGTCGGTTAAGTCATCGACAGTGGCTACTAAGTGGGTGGTGGGTGGGCAGCGAATTTCTTCGTCGTCCGCATCCCATTCTAGCCGGACATAGTCTGGCCAGGGTTCTCCTGACAGGGAGAGAGACCTTAATGAATTTAGCACATCTCCGAAAGGTGAGTGCTGAAAGATATCCGTGGAGGTGAACTCCATGATTGGTGCCCCGTCGGTTTCGACAGGCACAGATGTAGACGGCTCAGAGTCCGTGGCCGGGGATAAATCCAGTGGTTCGGCAACACGGCTCTCGTACGGGGTGAAGTCAGTATCCGGCTCTATCGCCACTGAGAGTGCAGCCTCCATGGCGGGGTCCATCCCCCCGCTATCGGATGGCGCGACTTGCTCCGGATTAAAGGCCGGAGTAGCTGCGGATGCAATCTCCCGAACACTGTCCGACGGTAGAGTTACGTCTTGCTCGTCGTGACTGCGCGGCGCGTCCGGCATGGGCTCGAATCCGTCGAAGATCAAGTCTCCACAGATATCGGCCGTGTAGTTCAAGTTTCCAAATCTGACCTGGTGGCCAGGGGCGTAGCTCTCAATCTGCTGCAGATGGCCAAGTGAATTGGCCCGCAGTGCAAAGCCGCCGAATATGAAGATCTGTCCGGGGAGGAAAGCCTCACCCTGGACCGCATCGCTAGCGATGATCGAAGGAGCCATCAAGCCTTATGGTGACGACACAATGGAACTCTCAATGAAAGCATCAATGTCGGTGTCAAAACCGGTGGATCTCGGGTAGGGGGTCCCGAACTGTGCGTCTAAGGCGGATGGTAACAGGAGGCAGGGGACACGATGTTCACCCAGGATTCGAGCCCTCTTGATGGAGGTAAGACCCTACGTCCTGCTTGATTATTCTTGATGATATGAGTATTACAAGAGTTGAACTACCACGAGATCAGAGAGGCTAAACCCTAGAAGCTAGCCTATGGTATGATTGTATGTTGTCCTACAGACTAAAACCCTCCGGTTTATATAGACACCGGAGGGGGCTAGGTTTACACAAGGTCGGTTACAAAGGAGGAGATATACATATCCGTATTGCCTAGCTTGCCTTCCACGCCAAGTAGAGTCCCATCCGGACACGGGACGAAGTCTTCAATCTTGTATCTTCATAGTCCAACAGTCCGGCCAAAGGATATAGTCCGGCTGTCCGGAGACCCCCTAATCCAGGACTCCCTCAGTCATGTTACTAGACCATGACGAACCTATGGACTATGAAGAAGCTATGATGAGCCCAGATTCTGACATATGGCGTGAGGCCATGAAATCTGAGATAGGATCCATGTATGAGAACAAAGTATGGACTTTGGTGGACTTGCCCGATGATCAGCAAGCCATAAAGAATAAATGGATTTTCAAGAAGAAGACTGATGCTGATGGTAATGTTACTGTCTACAAAGCTCGATTTGTCACAAAAGTGTTTTCGACAAGTTCAAGGAGTTGACTACGATGAGACTTTCTCACCCGTAGCGATGCTTAAGTCTGTCTGAATCATGTTAGCAATTGCCACATTTTATGAGTATGAAATTTGGCAAATGGATGTCAAAACTGGATTCCTTATGGAATTCTTAAAGAATAGTTATATATGATGCAGCCAGAAGGTTTTGTCGATCCTAAAGGTGCTAACAAAGTGTGCAAGCTCCAGCGATCCATCTATGGACTGGTGCAAGCATCTCAGAGTTGGAATATATGCTTTCATGAGGTGATCAAAACATATGGTTTTATACAGACTTACAGTGAAGGCTGTATTTACAAGAAAGTGAGTGGGAGCTTTGTAGCATTTCTGTTATATATGTAGATGACAGATTGCTGATTGGAAATGGTATAGAATTTCTGGATAGCATAAAAGGATACTTGAATAAGAATTTTTCAATGAAAGACCTTAGTGAAGCTACTTACATATTGGGCATCAAGATCTATAGGGATAGATCGAGACACTTAATAGGACTTTCACAAAGTATATACCTTGGCAAAATTTTGAAGAAGTTCAAAATAAATCAGTCAAAGAAAGGGTGCTTGTCTGTGTTGCAAGGTGTGAAGTTCAGTAATACTCAAAACCCGACCACAACAGAAGATAGAGAGAGAATGAAAGTCATTCCCTATGCCTTAGCCATAGGTTATATAAAGTATGCCATGCTGTGTACCAGACCTATTGTGTACCTTGCCGTGAGTTTGGCAAATGGGATGCAATAGTGATCCAGGAATAGATCACTGGACAGTAGTCAAAATTATCATTGGAGGACTAAGGAAATGTTTCTCGGTTATGGAGGTGACAAAGAGTTCGTCGTAAAGGGTCACGTCGATGCAAGCTTTGACACTGATCCGGATGACTCTGAGTCTCAATCTGGATACATATTGAAAGTGGGAGCAATTATCTAGAGTAGCTCTGTGCAGAGCATTGTAGACATAGAAATTTGCAAAATACATATGGATCTGAATGTGGCAGACCCGTTGACTAAACCTCTCTCACAAGCAAAACATGATCACACATTAGTACTCTTTTGGGTGTTAATCACATGGCGATGTGAACTAGATTATTGACTCTAGTAAACCCTTTGGGTGTTGGTCACATAAAGATGTGAACTATTGGTGTTAAATCACATGGCGATGTAAACTAGATTATTGACTCTAGTGCAAGTGAGAGACTGAAGAAAATATGCCCTAGAGGCAATAATAAAGTTGTTTTATATTTCCTTATATCATGATAGATGTTTATTATTCATGCTAGAATTGTATTAACCGGAAACTTGATACATGTGTGGATACATAGACAAATCACCGTGTCCCTCGTAAGCCTCTACTAGACTATCTCATCAATCAAAGATGGTCAAGATTCCTAACCATAGACATGTGTTGTCATTTGATGAACAGGATCACATCATTAGGAGAATGGTGTGATGGAAAAGACCCATCCATTAGCTTAGCATATTGATCGTTCATTTTTATTGCTATTGCTTTCTTCATGTCAAATACATATTCCTTCGATGAGATTATGCAACCCCCGGATACCGGAGGAATACCCTGTGTGCTATCAAACGTCACAACATAACTGGGTGATTATAAAGATGCTCTACAGGTATCTCCGAAGGTGTTTGTTGGGTTGGCATAGACTGAGATTAGGATTTGTCACTCCGAGTATCGGAGAGGTATCTCTGGGCCCTCTCGGTAATGCACATCATAAGAAGCCTTGCAAGAAAAGTGACTAATGAGTTAGTTACATGATGATGTATTATGGAACGAGTAAAGAGACTTGCCGCTAACGAGATTGAACTAGGTATGAAGATACCGACAATCGAATCTCGGGCAAGTAACATACCGATGGACAAAGGGAATAACGTATGTTGTCATAACGGTTCGACCGATAAAGATCTTCCTAGAGTATGTAGGAGCCAATATGAGCATCCAGGTTCTGCTATTGGTTATTGAATGGAGAAGTGTCTCGGTCATGTCTACATAGTTCTCGAACCCATAGGGGCCGCATGCTTAATGTTCGATGACGATTTTGTATTATATGAGTTATGTGATTTGGTGATCGAATGTTGTCCGGAGTCCCAGATGAGATCACAGACATGACAAGGAGTCTCGAAATGGTCGAGAGGTAAAGATTGATATATATAGGACGATAGTATTCGAACATCAAGAGTGTTCCGGAGGGTACTAGGTACATATCGGGTCACCGAAAGGGGTTCCGGGCACCCCGACAAAAAGATATGGGCCTAATGGGCCAAGAGGGGAAACGCAACAGCCAGCAGGGGCTGTTGCGCCTCCCATATGGGCTGCACCAGAGGAGAAGGAAAGAGGGGAAGAGAGAAGGAAGGGGAGGGATTCGGCCTCCCCCTTCCTCCCCTCCTCCCTCCTCCTTCCTTCCCCCTCCGGAACTTATGGAAGGGTGGAGGCCGAATTGGGGAGGCGCCTAAGTAGGATCCCTCCTACTTGGGGCGCCGCCTTGCTGCTCCCCTCCCTCTCCCACCTATATATACATGGGGAGGGGCGCTTAGAACACACAACAACATATGTTAGCTGTGTGCGGCGCGCCCCTCCACAGATTACACCCTCGGTCATATTCTCGCGGTGCTTAGGCGAAGCCTTGCGCGGATCACTTCACCATCACCGTCACCACGCCATCGTGCTGACGGAACTCATCTACTTCCTCGACACTTTGTTGGAAAAAGAGTTCGAGGGACGTCATCGAGCTGAACGTGTGCAGAACTCGGAGGTGTCGTACGTTCGGTACTTGATCGGTCGAAACGAGAAGAAGTTCGACTACATCAACTGTGTTGTCAAATGCTTCCGCTTTCAGTCTACAAGGGTACGTAGACACACTTTCCCCCTCTCGTTGCTATGCATATCCTAGATAGATCTTGCGTGAGCATAGGAATTTTTTTGAAATTGCATGCTACGTTCCCCAACAATACCTTGTGTGATCATGTATTTGATCACACTACGCTTAATGTGTGCTTGCATGACTATCTCTATGAACGTTTGTGTATGATCAATCACTTTATCTTTGGTGATGAGTGGATGTTATTTAACTCTTATCATTTTGTGCGCTCCACCAAGATGTATGTGACATGGAAGAGTGAACCATGATCCTAATCGATCGTGCATTTGCATTCAAACACAAATTTTTAAATAATGCACAAATTTAGGGGGAGCTCTTGTGTCGGTGTCAAAACCGGCGGATCTCGAGTAGGGGGTCCCGAACTGTGCGTCTAAGGCGGATGGTAACATGAGGCAGGGAACATGATGTTTTACCCAGGTTCGGGCCCTCTTGATGGAGGTAAAACCCTACGTCCTACTTGATTTATTCTTGATGATATGGGTATTACAAGAGTTGATCTACCACGAGATCGGAGAGGCTAAACCCTAGAAGCTAGCCTATGGTATGATTGTATGTTGTCCTACGGACTAAAACCCTCCGGTTTATATAGACATCGGAAAGGGCTAGGGTTACACAAGGTCGGTTACAAAGTAGGAGATATACATATCCGTATTGCCTAGCTTGCCTTCCACGCCAAGTAGAGTTCCATCCGAACACGAGACGAAGTCTTCAATCTTGTGTCTTCATAGTTTAACAGTCCGGCCAAAGGATATAGTTCGGCTGTTCGGAGACCCCCTAATCCAGGACTCCCTCAGTGGCCCCTGAACCAGGCTTCAATGACGATGAGTCTGGCGCGCAGTGTTGTCTTCGACATTGCAAGGCGGGTTCCTCCTTCGAACACATCACAGACAAGTTTGAATACCAGGATAGTGTCCGACCCTGCAAAATAAATTCCACATACCACCGTAGAGAGAATAATATTTCCACAAATCTTAATCTGCTGACACGCTTTGGCAACATGACATCAGGCCATGGCTCGGTGATTATTCGAACCGTTTTTCTTCAACCAGCTCCACACATAACGCGAGGCGGTTTCTTGACACGTCTTGTCAAAGCAGAGATCGTGTTCCCCTAATTACGAGATTCTCATCAATACGGTCGTGGGTAACCCAACCGTGCCTAGGACTCCTGGATTTTAGGCACGTCCCAAACGACCACTAGGAGGACGCTTGATATTCACCCTCTTTGTAAAGGGACAAGGCTTTTACTTTTTTCCCTCCTGTGCTCAATCGAATCCTCCCCCCGCCTCGAGTTCTAACACCCAAAGCCCAGGTCAGGTGCTTCGGACCTTCAATCATGTCCGGATCTAGCCTTCAAGGCCGGTGGATGCCCTCCTCCGTTATGGAAGAGGATATCAAGAAGTTGAGGGAGGCCAGATACCTGACCGCCGAGGTTTCGCATCGGCCGCCTGCCCGAGGGCAGGTCGTCCCTACTCCCGAACCCAACGAGAATGTTGTGTTCATCTCCCACTTCCTCCGAGGTCTAGGCCTCACTCTGGATCCCTTCGTTAGGGGTTTGATGTTCTATTACGGGCTAGATTTCCACGATCTAGCCCCGGACTCCTTTCTCCACATCTCGGCATTTATTGTCGTATGTGAGGCCTTCCTCCGCATTACCCCTCACTTCGGCCTGTGGCTCAAGACCTTTGACGTGAAGCCGAAGATGGTCGAGGGGCAGCATGTTGCGTGCGGAGGCGCATTAATAAGCAAGATCGCTGGAGCTCCATGGCCAAAGGGTTCCTTTCCAGAGGTGTCCGGATTATGGCAACGGGAGTGGTTTTACATCACAGCTCCCAGAAGTGCCAAGTGGGTGGCTGCCCCTGCCTTCTGCTCGGGCCCTCCACCACAACTGATGTCATGGATTAGCAGAGGGCTGAGCTGGGGTCCAGCCAAGGACGTGCCTATATTGCAGAGCCGTATTCAAGATCTCTTCGAAGGAGATTTTAGTCTGGTTATGGTGGTGCAAGTCATGCTGGTTCGTCGAGTCCAGCCTTGCAAACGCCGGCCCCTCCGCATGTGGGAGTTCAACCCAGAAGGACCGCACACTATTCAGAATTTCCTCGGCCTGACGCACAAGGAGATGTATAAATCATTCTTCGGACCCCAAATAGAGTGTCCGGATACTACCGAGGACGTGGGCCTGAGCAGCAACCGCACCGCCGACCAAGTAAGTAATCCTCTAGCCGAACACACCGTCTTTCATTTATCATAACATCATTCTGAGAAATTGCTCTTTGACCAGGACTGGCTAACAAAGGCGAAGATGATTCGGTGTTCGGCCCCCCTTCCTGAGGGTCTGGACAATCCGGTACTGGAAAAGATGCTCGAGCTAGCACCTTACCCGGAGCCCTCAAAGGAAGATAAAGGGGGAATAATGAGGGCGAAAGCGGGCCCCCCTTCGCTACCAATTCCAACCGAGGGAATGAGCGCCTCCGTGAAGGAGGATAACCAAGGGGAAGAATCTGACCTTCTCTCGCTTCGGGGAAGGAAGAGGACTGCCTCTGAAGATCCAGAAACCAAGGCTTCCAAACGGGAGAAGAAGTCTCCACCAAAGGGTCCTGCCTCAGAGGGTGCTTTTGTCGCACAAAGTCCGCGCGGGGATCAGCCCTCTAACGAGCCGTAAGTGATCAAAAAATACTTAATAGTAAAGATATTCTACCTTACTTACGAGGAAAATGACCGAAGCGTTTATCTTGCAGTTCGGATCTTAGCCCTTCTCAACAAAGCTCGTCTTCAGGGGATCTTCTTCCGGAGATGATGGAGAGCGAAACGCCTCCCCCAGACTCCCCCGCTCAAGAAGCGGGTGACCTTGAAGTGTCGTCACGAAGGGCCTCGCCGGATCAGGTGAGGCCAAAAGATAATCCTATGGTCGCCCGAAGTCCCCAGTATCCGGCTCTTGAAGAGAGCAACCAAAAGAATCCGACACCGTCTGGTATGCGGTCGGACGCACTGAGGGATCTGCTAGAGCGAGCAACTATCTCAGAAGAACACCGTACATTGATGGGTACGGTGATTGAAAGGATTTCATCCGCCGAAAGCGGGTTGCATGAAACCTTTATGAGTCTACTGACGGGTTTTGAGGTACGTGAAATGATATACATTTGTGATAGTACCACACATTTTTAGGTGTGCCCTGTGTAGATAGTAGCCCCTGAGACTCTGGTTGTCATCGAGAACGGCGGCAAACAGAGGATCGTAGTCCCAGGTAATAACCAGACCGCCTTCATGTGCAGGTGGTTGAAGCTCCGGTGGCTAGCCGGACTAATGAGTTTGCCGAACTAAAGCGGCAACTGGATGCGGCAGATGCCGACATCGAGCTTGTTAACAAGCGGCTTGATGAGGCACAGGGTAAGTAATGTTTTCTGGTGAATGTCACATAGTAAGAGCAGTGTGATGCCAGTATCTTTAATATGTTGTGACTTCAGATGGAGCTGCCACCGTGGAGACCCTTCAGGCGGAACTTGCCTGAGCCAAAGAACAAACAAGGATTAGTAATGCGGCCGCTTTGAAGGCGGCCGAAGAGTTAAGAGCCGAAAAGGCCGCACATTGTGAGAGCAAAGATAAAATGGCCAAGATGGTTGTAAAGTTAAAAGACACTGCCGACCGTTGCCAGCTTCTTGAAGAAGAAAACCGGGCGAAGGCGGCGGACCTGGGAAAGGCCACGATGGCGACCAAAGACACCCGCTCTGCAATGAGAGCGAAGAAGGAGGAACTGCGTGAAGCCGGGGATATTGCGGCGGGGAAGCCCTTTATGCTGCGAAGGAAGTTCAGAGATCTGTGGTATGCCCCTCTGGATCGGCTGTGGAGTTCGGCAGATGCATATATGGACTTGGCGGCGAGCGCTGTCAATGCGGCCGAATACTTCCGAGATCAAACAGATCATGAAGTGGACAAACTGTTCTGGTCGCAGTTTAACGTTCCAAAGCGTCCGCTTCCATTGACTGATCAGCTAGCCGAATGGGCCGAACTCAATAGGTTGTCCGGACTCGCCATGAGGTCTGTTGTAGATCATCTGTGGCCAGAAAGGACAAAGCCGAACAGTTATTTTAGCTTGGTGTAGCAGTTCCTTGATGCGGTGCCGCGCATTAATGCGATGAAGAGGTCGGCATGCATAGAAGGCTCGCGGATGGCCCTTACCCGTGTCAAGACATACTGGACGGAGATGGATGCCACCACTGTTGCGGCGCAGGGTTCGGCCATAGGCCGAGTGGCTGTCGAGCACTATTTTGAAGAAGTTCATGAGGGTGCTCGCTTGATAGAGGCCCATTGCTCGAAGAATATTATGTTTGAATGACATGTATTCCATTGTAAAAACAATGTTTTTATTGAATTTATCAAGGCTGTATTTATACTTGTGCCCGAAAGTATTGTGATACCTCCTGTGCGGCCGTTTATGTATACATGTGTATAACCTGAAAGATTGCAGTCGTCGGCTTCAACCCCCACACATATAATGCGGAGGTGTTCGCAGAAGACGTGTGTTCACACTTAATCCAACGTCTTGGTCCTATTAAGGAGGTGATAGCACAGTGAACGAGGAAACCGGACTATAATGCTTTAACACTTTCACTTAGCCATAGGAGTTTGACGGTGGGGCTACTATGTAGCCCCTGGTGGCTCCGCACTCTCCCGAATTCGGGGTGCGTACATGCCTGGCCGGGAAACGACCCTTCGTTAAGGCGGAGGAATTCTAACATTTCGATAGGTCATCGAGTGGTTGACCAGTCTCATGCTATATCATGACAGTCAGTTTTCGGCTTTCTCTACTGAGGTGCTCGTTCGGATGAACCGGGGCACAATCGCAGTAGTTCTCCTGGTGCCACCTTAGCCGATAGAGCGGAACGTAAGGCAGCAAAACACAGGAGCCGGGCAAACCCAACATTTGACCAAAGACATGATTCGGAGCTGATGCATATAAGGCCAAACTCGCAACGCCGAACACTCCCTAAGGTATTCGGTCTTTATGGTATAAACCGGGCCTAAACAGTGCCCTTTGTAAGAAGCCCCTGGTGTCCAGGTACGTGCATTATTCTGACGTGGCCACATGCCAAGACGTCAGCATCCTTCTCAATAGTACTGAGAATCCGAGGGATGTGTATCAACAAGACACATTAAGAAAGGTTTACGCAGGGTCTTAATCTAAAAAGAATCCTTGGAACGGGTCCCTGCTGCACGTCTGCGCCTGTGTCTCCGTTGTGCCGTATTCTGGACGGGTGTAGCACGATGGTCATCTGTAAAAGAGAGGAACTTAGGTGAAAAGTTGTCGTGCAAAAAGGTAGGTTTAAAGAACCATGTACAATTCAAGATGAGTAAAAATTGCCACTTGTTTGCGCGCGTTGAGCCCCTTGTATTTGTAATAGGGGTGTGGCCATCAAACCTGTATGAATTACATATAGCTGCGTCGGACTCGTCTAACCGTGTCCGTAGTCTTGACGACCTATCGAATGCTTTAGTTGGTGAGGCCGTGTTAGTGTGCGGCTGCCAAGGCAGCCGCACTCTCTTCGGCGCGCAGGGATCGCTCAATATTTCCATTTACTGTAATGATGCCACGTGGACCGGGCATCTTAAGCATGAGGGAAGCGTAATGCGGTATTGCATTAAAGCGAGTGAAAGCTTCGCGTCCAAGTAGTGCTTCATAGCCACTTTGGAACGGAGCAATGTGGAAGGTTAAATTTTCACTACGAAAGTTATCAGGGAAGCCGAATATAACCTCTAGTAGCAGGGAGCTCGTGCAATGAGCCCCTGGTCCTGGCGTTACTCCTTTAAAGGTAGTATTGATGTGGCAAATTTTCATTGGGTCTATCCCCATTTTGTGGACTGTGTCCTGATATATCAGGTTTAGACTGCTGCCACCGTCCATCAGGACTCGTGTGAAGAGGTATCCGTCAATTATTGGGTCTAATACCAAGGCAGCCCATCCTGCACGTCGGATACTTGCTGAGTAATCCCGATGGTCGAAAGTGATCGGTTGAGACGACCAGTGGCAGGACTCCGCGGTGATAGGCCTTTGGGCATATTTCTCTGGGAGTGCCGCTTTGTTTCTACCCTTGATCACGTGTAACACGTTTACTGTTTTGACTTCTGGTGGAAATTTCTTTTGTTCCCCAGTGTTTTGCTTGCGAGGCTCATCCTCGTCTTCGCTTGGTGTATCCTACCCCTTATGTTCGGCGTTGAGCTTGCCGGACTGCTTGAAGACCCAACATTCTCTGTGGGTATGATTTGCAGGTTTATCGGGGGTGCTAAGGATCTGACATATTTGGTCCAGAATTTTGTTTAGGCTGGACAGTTCATCTCTGGCGCCTTTAGAGGGCAGCTTTTGCTGACCTGGCCGAGAGCTTCTGAATCTGGCGTTTACCGCCGTGCTCTTCGGGCTGTCTTCTTTATTCCGGCGCTTATTATTTTTGCTGCGTCATGATTTCCCGTTTCCATCTCTAACTTCGGATGTACTTGGGTCGCTGGTGCTGCATCGGGCTAGCCAGCTGTCCTCGCCCGCGCAAAAGCGGGTCATGAGGTTTGTTAATGCTGCCATTGTTCTCGGCTTTTCTTGGCCGAGGTGTCTGGCAAGCCATTCGTCTCGGACACTGTGTTTAAAAGCTGCCAAGGCTTCGGCGTCCGGACAGTCAACTATTTGGTTCTTTTTAGTAAGAAACCTATTCCAAAGCTTTCGGGCTGACTCTCCGGGCTGTTGAGTTATATGACTCAAATCGTCTGCATCCGGTGGTCGGACATAAGTCCCTTGAAAATTTGCCCGAAAGGCGTCTTCGAGCTCTTCCCAACTTCCGATGGAGTTTTTGGGGAGGCTTTTAAGCCAGTGCCGAGCTGGCCCTTTGAGTATGAGGGGTAAATACTTAATGGCGTGGAGATCATCTCCTCGAGCCATATGGATATGGAGGATATAGTCCTCAATCCAGACCCCAGGGTCTGTTGTTCCGTCGTATGCCTCTATGTTTATGGGTTTGAATCCCTCTGGAAATTCATGGTCCAGCACCTCATCGGTGAAACATAGGGGGTGTGCGGCACCCCTGTATCTGGGTGTACCGCGTTGTTCGGATGTTTGTTGTGTTGCATCGTATGCTGGAGCGCACTTGCATGGTCCATAGATGGATCTGGTTGCGACGTCCTTTTGATGCGAGCCCTCGCGTGGATCGCGTATTGGCTTATGTGCGGCGTTGTTTGCCGCTCTATGTTGGCCGTGAGGTCGTCTATCCGGCCAGATGGCCGTTTTAATTTTTGGTTGCGGGGGATCTAGGGCCTCCTCATCGAATTCAGGTAGCAACTTCCGCTTCGAGTAGCTCTTGGTGGGGCGATTACCGCCGTACTTCGCTGCTGTGTTGAGTACTTTACTCCATCTGATTTTGAGTGTGTCTTGCGCAGCCTTGAGCCTTTGCTTCTGCTTTTTTAGACTCCTCGCGGTGGCAACAAGCCTTTGACAGGCATTCTGTTGCTCCGGGTGTCTGTCTGGTGTGATGTCGTCCGGACTATTATCTTTGACAGAGTCGGGTTGTTCGGTTTGATTCTCCGTGTTGCCGTGGTCTGGCGATGGTTCACCCTGCTCTAACGCTGGGTCTATATGATCGTTGTTTCTGCCGAGGCGGGATTTGGAGCGGCGCTTACGCCGCCGCTTTGACTGCTTCTCGAGGGGACAACCCTTTGTTGCGTCCTTCCGTTCCTCGTCGTCATTTTCTTTTGGTGTGTCCACCATGTATACGTCATGTGATGAAGTGGGCGTCCAGTGCCCTGTGGGCAGTGGTTCCAGTTCGTCTCCTGCATCGTCGTCCATATCGTCGATGTCTTCGGAGTCGAAGTAGAGCATGTCGGTTAAGTCATCGACAGTGGCTACTAAGTGGGTGGTGGGTGGGCGGCAAATTTCTTCGTCATCCGCATCCCAATCCTGCCAGACATAGTTCGGCCAGGACTCTCCTGACAAGGAGAGAGACTTTAATGAATTCAGTACGTCGCCGAAGGGCGAGTGCTGGAAGATATCCGCGGAGGTAGACTCCATGATCGGCGCCCAATCGGATTCGCTAGGAACGGGCGCAGGCAGTTCGGAGTCCGTGGCCGGAGAAGGATCCGGTAGTCTGACAACACGGCTCTCGTGCAGGGTAAGGTCGATGTTTGGCTCGATCGCCACTGAGGATACGGCCTCCGTGACGGGGTCTATCCACCCGTCCATGGATGGCGCAACTGGCTCCGAATTGAGGCTCGGAGCGGTTGCCGGTGCGATCTCCTGAATACGGTCCGATGGTAGAGCCAAATCGTACTCATCGTGACTGCGTGGCGCACAAGGCAGGGGCTCGAATCCGTCGAAGATCAAGTCTCCGCGGATATCGGCAGTGTAATTTAAGCTTCCAAACCTGACCTGGTGGCCAGGGGCGTAACTTTCGATCTGCTCCAGATGGCCAAGCGAGTTGGCCCGCAGTGTGAAGCCGCCGAACACAAAGATCTGTCCGGGGAGAAAAGTCTCACCCTGGACTGTATCGCTATCGATGATCGTAGGAGCCATCAAGCCTAACGGCGACGACACCGAGGAACTCTCAATGAAAGCACCAATGTCGGTGTCAAAACCGACGGATCTCGGGTAGGGGGTCCCGAACTGTGCGTCTAAGGCGGATGGTAACAGGAGGCAGGGAACACGGTGTTTTACCCAGGTTCGGGCCCTCTTGATGGAGGTAAAACCCTACGTCCTGCTTAATTTATTCTTGATGATATGGGTATTACAAGAGTTGATCTACCACGAGATCGGAGAGGCTAAACCCTAGAAGCTAGCCTATGGTATGATTGTATGTTGTCCTACGGATTAAAACCCTCCGGTTTATATAGACACCGGAAAGGGTTAGGGTTACACAAGGTCGGTTACAAAGGAGGAGATATACATATCCGTATTGCCTAGCTTGCCTTCCACGCCAAGTAGAGTCCCATCCAGACACGAGACAAAGTCTTCAATCTTGTATCTTCATAGTCTAACAGTCCGGCCAAAGGATATAGTCCGACTGTCCGGAGACCCCCTAATCCAGGACTCCCTCATCTTGCTTATCACATACTTCTCAAAGTGACGATGTATTTCATTCACATTATCATTTGTCGAAGCTTTGATCTATATGTTGTCATCAATTACCAAAAAGGGGAAGATTGAAAGTGCAACTAATCCCCAGATGGTTTTGGTAATTTATAACAACATATAGCTCATTGAACTAATATCCATTCAAGATTAATATTTCAGAAAGTTCAATGAATGGCATGGCATGGAGTAGAGATGTGGACCTCTCAAAATGCTAAGGACACATATTGGCTAAAGCTCAAAACTCTTCATTTTATTTTAAGTGATCCAAGATCACATTGAGAGCCAATACTATTAAAAGGGGATGCGGTGTTGCTTAATGGCTTGCTTGCTCAAATGCTTAGTGATATTGCTCCAAATATCCTCAACCACTTTCTCCATCCAAATATGTCAAAACCCTAGACTCCAACTCGGCCCCATGGATTCATCCTATCTGGAGCCACTGGGTTCATATGACATAGCCACAACTAGAAACCCTAACAAGTTGGTCACACCAATATGGATCTTGGTCTCACCGAGATGGCCTTGCCAACTCTTTGTTATCTGTTGCAATTATTTCGGTCTCACCAAAATAGCGATCGGTCTCATCAAGATGGCTTGACCAATTCTCTGTTGCCCTATTGCTTCACTTCTATCTCACCGAGTTGATGCAATCGGCTCCACCGAGATGAGGTTTACCCTAAGCCCTAGCACACCGGTCCCACCCAGTTGTTCCAGTCGGTCCCACCGAGATTCCTAATGTTCACATTTTAAACTAAAATGTGTGTAACGGTTGGATTTTATGTGGAGGCTATATATACCCCTCCACCCCTTCTCCATTTGTGAGAGAGCCATCAGAACGTGCCTACACTTTCAGCATATATTTTCCGAGAGAGAACCACCTACTCATGTGTTGAGACCAAGATATTCCAATCCTACCGCAAGATTCTTGATTTCTAGCCTTCCCCAAGTTGTTTTCCACTCAAATCATCTTTCCACCATATCCAAATCTGCGAGAGAGAGTTAAGTGCTGGGGAGACTATCATTTGAAGCACAAGAGCAAGGAGTTCATCATCAATACATCATATATTACCTTTTGGAGAGTGGTGTCTCCTAGATTGGTTATGTGTCGCTTAGGAGCCTCCGACAAGTTGTGGAGTTGAACCAAGAAGTTTGTAAGGGTAAGGAGATCGCCTACTTCGTGAAGATCTACCCGAGTGAGGCAAGTCCTTCGTGGGCGATGGCCATGGTGGGATAAACAAGGTTGCTTCTTTGTGGACCCTTCGTGGGTGGAGCCCTCCACGGACTCACGCAACCGTTACCCTTCGTGGGTTGAAGTCTCCATCAACGTGGATGTACGATAGTACCACCTATCGGAACCATGCCAAAAATCTCCGTGTCTCCATTGTGTTCGCACTCTTCAAACCCTTCCCTTTACCTTCATATGCAACATTTTACTTTCCGCTGCTACATTTATCGTTGAGGACTAGGCTCGGTGCGTAACTGAGATTAAAAATCCTATTACTCATACTTAAAAGGCCGTATGCATCCCTAGTTGGTGCAGAGGCGGGGAAGTAAAATTCTCCCCCAATTTTATAAGAACAACCAAGGCTGACCCCCGCGTCGCCCCCCCCCGCTAGGGCGACTCGGGCGCCGCCCAAAAACCTAGCCATCGCCGGCGCGCACTCCCTCCTCCCCTCCCTACGCCACCGCCGGGGGACGCCACCGGCCTAAGCCCGGGGGCCGCCGGCGGTGGCGGAGGACATCGCGTCTCCCCCGCATCTCTGGGGTTGTGTAGGGCCTCGAATCGTATGGTGGCGTGCCTGATCTGATCGGTACGACGAAGATGGCTGCGACGCGGCGGGGTCGGAGGCGGCGCGGGCTGCGGGTGTGGTGGCCAGCCCTGTTCGGGCGGCGGCGGCACACCATCTGCCTTTGGATCGGCGGCGGCGGAATGAAGGGCCTGGTGGTCGCGTCGGCGGCACCTCCGTTAGATCTGTTATGGCCGGTGTAGCCGGTAGTGGTGGTCACCTCTTTCGCCAGAGGTGGTCGGCCTACGGCTGGGTGGTCGGGTCTCGAGATTCGTCATCTAGTTCCGGCACGAGTCGGGGAGACACAGTTACCGGTGAAAACATAGTCGTTGGCGGGCGATGGCGGCATTTTGCGCCGTTACCTTGATGAGGGCATCGTTATGTAAATGCTGTCGACCCACTCGTGCTTCTTCGGGGGAAACCCTAGGATCTGGTCTTCCAGATCGGACGATGACAGTACTACGGTGCCGTTTCTCTCTTGGGAGCATTGTTTGTGGAGCAGCGCTGGAAGACAGAGGCAGGAGGTGAAGCGGCTTCGTCTTGCATGGAGCTTCGGTGAAGCTGTCAAGTCATGCCTGGTCGATAGGTGCTACGCTGAGTCATGCCTAGTTGGCAAGTGCTACGCACGGCAGATCGTCCAGTCTTCGAGTCTGGACGGATGAGCGCAGGGCGGTGGCGCGGTTGGGCGCCATGGTGGCGTCGACGGATGTCCGGACTTGCAAGAATGATGTGGATTTCTCTTCTGAATATGGCCAGTGGTCCGATGATGATGGCGGCTCCTAAAAACATGTGCATGTGGTGTGCGTTTTAGGTAGGCTGCACCGACTGTTGGTCTTAATCGTTATGTGGATGGATCGGTGATGACACCGTTTTTAGATATGAAGAGTGAGAGCATTTCACATTATTGAGTTTGTAGGTGTGACTGGTGGCTTCGGGTGAGTTGATGGCTTTGGGTGAGTTGATGTATGTTTTTGTCGGACCTTTGTGAAATAATTAATAAAGATAGCTGCATGCATCAATTGATGCAGAGGCCGTGGGTTTAACCTCTTTTAAAAAAAAATATGACGTCAGATTTTTTAGCGAAATCTGTTCAAAAATCTTAACCTGTTTGGCATATCCACACATAATAAGCCCCAAAGACTTGAAATTTATAGATTATAAAAGTCAAACGTAAGCAAATTTCGAGCGGAAACTGCCTTTGGCTCCATATCCACGCCCCAAAGAGGTCGAGACTTGACGGGCCCGATAAGGCGCACCGAAAACCCTCGCCTAGCCTTTCCCTGCACGCGGCGTGGGAGCGTATTTATTCGCGAACGAGGTCGAGATGCGGGCACTCGCGGCCGCAGCAGCAACTGCAGTAGTGGCGGCGCCTACCCCCGCGCGACTTCTCGTCTCCGCCCGCCGCGCTGCTCCACGATTCGGTGAGTCCTCGCTCCCGCGACTTCTCCTCCCCCCCCGACCCCATCCGGTTCCACCCCGCTCCGGCCGTTCATAGCGCCGCGCGGTCCCCGCGTCGCTCGGAGTTGCGAGGTCTGATTTGGCAGCAGAAATCCGAGGGGTCATGGGTTTGAGTTTGGTGCGGTTTTTGGTTTAGGGTCCGCGCCTGCGAGCTCCGAAGATTTTACAGGGAATGGCGGATTGTCTAGTGGACCTCTTGCGGGGTTTAGAGTGTACGGTGCTTGAGATGTTTGATTTGAATTTAGTTTCACATGGTTCCGGTTTATAGCACCCTAAAGTAAATTTGTTGTGCACGAATCTGCTAGTCGGCGTATGGGGGTCATGCGAATTTACCCACAGCTTTTGGAATTGGGGATGAAAAAGGCTGTCGTTCATTCTGCACTCTGCTCAAGTTAACCTATGACATGCTAGGTTTAAATTGTAGCTTGGTGGGGATTCGTGGCTGACGATATAACAAGTTTCACCTCATAGTTCTTTCTTTTTGGGGCCTAATTTCGGCCTTGTTGCTTATCTTTGTGCTGCCTATCTAGCTAGGTCATTGTAGGGCATCTCCCTTCGCAAGGTCACTAAGGAGCGCCTGCTACGCTTCCACCACCATGGGAGACGAGACCTCCACTTCTGCCTCAGGCTCGGCCCAGGAACCTGCGGCGCCGGTGAGTATTGGATTGCTGGTTCTGGAGATGATTGTGTTGTGTGTGTGTTTGCCCGTATCTACTTAATTGAGATGGTGACGACCCAAACTGCTAGGCCATGCAGGGAGCTGGGAGTGTCAAGCAGCAGATCTCCAATTTGGCGGCCCTGTCACTCCGTGCGACAGTGCCTGAAGTGGATGTAGAACCGATAGTTGAAGTTTGCACGGGAAAGTTTGGTGACTACCAGTGGTACGTCCCCCTATGTGTCTATTTTATTTGATGATCCGGACATGTGTGACTCCTGTTCATGTTAGCATCCCTTCAATGTGCTCATCAAGAAACTTTATCTAAACCGTATGCAGCAACAATGCAATGGGATTGTGGTCAAAAGTAAAGGGATCCGGGACAAGCTTCAAAAACCCCAATGCAATCGGACAGGTTAGAACTTTTTTTTTTGCGGGAAAAAAAGTTATTTCCTTGTTCATTCATTTCAACCTTTTTATACGTGCTGATTTTTTCACAGGCGATTGCTAAGAACCTGCCTGCCTGTGACGTTATTGAATCAGCCTCTGTTGCTGGTCCTGGTTTTGTGAATATTGTCTTATCCAAGAGCTGGGTTGCTAAGGTCTGCCTGAGATTGTTTTATCTGCAAGCTTTGCATGCATTCATTGATACTACAATTCCTTTCTGCTAAGCACCATTGAACTACATTGTTGCAGAGAATACAAGATATGCTTGTGAATGGTATCAAAACTTGGGCACCAATTCTGCCAGTTAAGAGGGTAGTGCTTGATTTCTCATCTCCTAATATTGCAAAGGAAATGCATGTTGGGCATCTAAGATCAACAATCATCGGAGACACCTTAGCACGCATGTTTGAATTCTCAAATGTTGAAGTTCTCCGACGCAATCATGTGGGAGACTGGGGTACACAGGTAATAGATTTGGTGCTATGACCTTTAGGTACTTTAAAATACTTGCTTTTTTTCTGGTGAAAAATACGGGTACAAACATATGACCTCTTAATCTTTTGAACCCTTTTGGTTCATAGAGAATGTTGTTATGCACATAAATTCATCCTTATTTTTTCCTGGGTGTGGTTATGATTTTTGGGCCTGCATCCATTTCCAGTTTCATGTACCTTTGACACATTGATGCATTAAAATGTTCATTTGGTGCGGTTCTTCTGTGCCACCAAATATTTGGCAGGTTCTGTTGATGGTATTTTCCATGAGATCTACTTACTACCTATTACACTATGATGTGCTCTATTCATTGCTGCAATGTGCACTACTTTCTGTACTTTGGTAGTTTGATAAACTAGAGCTTGTTTCCATTTCACAATGTAATTTGATCTAATTTGTTTATCCAAATGCTGCTGTGTTTTCCTTTAGCTCTTTGATTGCTCTTTAATTACATTTTGTAACCTTGTAATTATTAGATGTACTATTGATATCTAAGCTTTCTTACTACTCCCTCCGTCCAGAATTAGTTGATGCTCAAGCGGATGTATCTAGCACTGAAACACGTCTAGATACATCCGTTTGAGCGTCAACTAATTCCGGACGGAGGGAGTATTTTGTAACATACTAACAGTTGAAATTATACTTGATCGAACTATTTTGTACCGTGCTGGAGAAATTGGAGTTTTAGTATTATTGCATTGGCAGAGATATCTACTTCTGCTTGTTCTCTAGGCACTAGTAACTGTAAAATTTGCTTGCTTATATGGAGGCCTTCTAAGTTGAACGAATTTCTGCTTCGTGTACTAAACCATGTTGGTCTTTGTTCATGCAGTTTGGAATGCTCATAGAATTTCTATTTGAAAAGTTTCCGAATTGGGAGGAACTTGGCAGCCAGGCAATTGGTGACCTTCAGGTAAGGTGTTGTTCCATGCATTGTGCTTATATTGCCAAAGTCAAAAGAAGTGCTTATTTTACATTGTGTTAGAATTTCTGATTCATTAAACAAATAGTCATATATTAATTTGGTTATTTGCTGCAGGTTTTCTATAAAGCATCCAAACAAAGATTTGATGAAGATGCAGAATTTAAAGATAGGGCTCAACAAGCTGTTGTTCGGTTACAGGTAAGTTCACCTTGCATGTGGAGTCTGGGAAGATTGTGGTTTTTTCTTCTAACCTCAGCAACAACACACTGTAGGGAGGGGAGGAGAAGTATCGTGCTGCTTGGAAAAAGATATGTGAAATCAGCAGGAACGAATTTGACCAGGTTTACAAGCTCTTAGATGTACAACTTGAAGAAAAGGTAATGTTGCTTTTTTTACTGATCTGTAAAGTTTGCTCAATAAAGTATCGACGGAATGTAGCTGCAACCTGATTTTTTTAATGTTGAACCCAACACATCTGTTTCTTGAATGTTTGAACTTTGCCCTCATAATATCCTTGTTGTATGCAAACTGCAACATGAACTATTGTACTTTCTTGAACTGAAACTTGTGCAATGTTTGTTGATTAGCAGTTTTGCTCAAAGGTGTTTATTTTCTTTCTCCCACTTGAATCATAATGAAAGAACATGCCGGTAGTCAAATTAAATCTTAGTTTACTCACCCTGGCATATTTTCTCATTGTCATAGAATCCTCACAGATCGTAAATTAACAATTGCTGCCAAGTATTACAATCTGGCTTCACTTATTGGTTGTTATGGATCCTTTTGCTTTAGAAATTTAATAAACCTGTCTTTTTTTGCCAATTTCTTCCGCTTATCATATTACCAGCCAATATTTCTTGAGATATTTTCAAGACTTAAGAAATTCCTTTTTGTTGTGTATTTGTTGATGCCATTTTTCTGCAACACTTTATACTTTACTGTATCATCCAAAATCACTCTGATCAAAGCATCTGTGTCCCTTTGTGTTCATTCGCTTGAATGTCCAGTCTCTTCCCTGGAAGCAACCAAAAGGTTATTTTTTTATGTTAATCGGTGAGAAACGAAGCTCATCTACTCACTTTTCAGGGGGAGAGCTTTTATAATCCCTATATTCCGCAAGTCTTGGAGAAATTGAGTAGCCAAGGTTTGATCGAGGAAAGTGAGGGTGCTCGTGTAATATTCATTCAAGGTCATCAAATTCCTTTGATAGTGGTTAAAAGAGATGGTGGCTTCAACTATGCCTCGACAGACTTGGCTGCTCTTTGGTTAGTAGTTAAATAATGCATGCTTTTTCCTTCATATCTTTCTGAGTGCCTATTTAGCTGTTTTCTGTAGAAGCAAAGTGGATGTATATTCATAGTTGATGCAGTCTAGTTTGTGCAGTGATGGATTTTATGAACTTACACCTTTTCTTGGTCCTTGCTTTTCTCAAGGTACCGGCTTAATGTTGAGAAGGCGGAATGGATAATATATGTAACAGATGTTGGTCAGCAGCAGCACTTTGATATGTTTTTCAAGGCATGTACAAAGTGCCATTTATCTTTAGCAGAAACCTGTTATTGCAATATTGATGCTAGTAATTCTTCAGATCAAGAGAACCGTTTTTATCTTCATTCCATATTCTGCATGGGATTTCATTTTACATATTGTTTTTGTCTCAGGCTGCCAGGATGGCTGGTTGGCTTCCAGATCCAAAGGAAAAGAAGTTCCCAAAAACGAGTCATGTTGGGTTTGGCCTTGTTCTTGGAGCAGATGGCAAGCGCTTCCGAACTCGTAGTACTGAGGTTGTTCGGTTGGGAGACCTACTTGATGAGGCTAAATCTCGAAGTAAATCAGAACTTCTCCAGCGTCTCACTGAAAATGGTAAGCGGTACGCTTATACAACTTTGTTTTGTTTTCTTAATAGTCTTATATGATCATTCTTAATAGTCTTATATGATCATGGTTTTGTTCAGGTAAAATTGTTGACTGGACTGATGAGGAACTAGAGCAAACTTCAAAGGCAGTAGGATATGGCGCTGTCAAGTATGTACCAGTTTTTCTTCTTTTATGAGGACAAACTTGTTGGACTGAAGTTGAATAATTTAATGCTTTTAATCCTAAATCGATTTGTATACTCATGTTTTCTATCTTCAATGCAGGTATGCGGATCTGAAGAACAACCGACTGACTAATTACACGTTCAGCTTTGATCAGATGCTAAGTGACAAGGTATTTTCAAACCCCACGTTTTGTGGACGGATCAACGTCTTTACTCTATGGCTCTATGCTCTGTACCTTATACTGTATTTGTTGTGTGTGTTTCTGTTGCTGGCATTACTGTATCGTCTTTCCTTTGCATGAACGGAACTTCTATTCTGACCTCATCATCTTTTTGCTCACTCTCCCTAATTTTTATTTACATCCTTATTCCCTTTGTGAACAGGGAAATACCGCTGTCTATCTTCAGTATGCTCATGCTCGTATCTGCTCCATCATTCGAAAATCCAACATGGATGTAGAAGAGCTAAAAGTGGTAAACACTTGTTAGCTTTTCGTGTTTATGCTGTCAATTATATAAAATCACCATGAAATTCTTTCGGCCATTGGAAATGGATTAAATTGTTTACCTTTTGTTCTCAGAGTGGGAACATTTCTCTTGCTCATCCAGATGAGCGTGTCTTGGGACTGTATCTTATCCGTTATGCAGAGGTATGATTGTCGCCGCAACTAAATCTATTCATTTGATCCAGCGCTACAACTGTAGTCTGGTAATATTGTTGAACTGTGAGCAGGCACAGTGATTAGTAAACATTTGATTGTGCTAGTTTTTTTTTTTGGAGGAATTTTGTGCTAGTTGTTTTGGGTGGAATGTCATGTGGTGGGCCTTGGAGAAACACAAGGTCCCAGCAAAGTACATTACCCTCATCAAGGACATATACGATAATGTTGTGACAAGTGTCCGAACAAGTGATGTCGACACCGCTGACTTCCCGATTAAGATAGGACTGCATCAGGGGTCAGCTTTGAGCCCTTATCTTTTTGCATTGGTGATGGATGAGGTCACAAGGGATATACGAATATCCCATGGTGTATGCTCTTTGCGGATGATGTGGTGCTAGTTGACGATAGTCGGACGGGGGTAAATAGGAAGTTAGAGTTATGGAGACAAACCTTGGAATCGAAAGGGTTTAGGCTTAGTAGAAGTGTAGAACTAAAACCGAGTACATGATGTGCGGTTTCAGTGCTACTAGGTGTGAGGAGGAGGTTAGCCTTGATGGCTAGGTGGTACCTCGGAAGGACACCTTTCGGTATTTGGGGTCAATGCTACAGGAGGATGGGGGTATTTTTGAGGGTGGAGGATGGGGGTATTGATGAAGATGTGAACCATCGAATTAAAGCCGGATGGATGAAGTGGCGCCAGGCTTCCGGCATTCTCTGTGACAAGAGAGTGCCACAAAAGCTAAAAGGCAAGTTCTACAGGACGGCGGTTCGACCCGCAATGTTGTATGGCGCTGAGTGTTGGCCGACTAGAAGGCGACATGTTCAACAGTTAGGTGTGGCGGAGATGCGTATGTTGAGATGGATGTGTGGCCACACGAGGAAGGATCGAGTCCGGAATGATGATATACGAGATAGAGTTGGGGTAGCACCAATTGAAGAGAAGCTTGTCCAACATCGTCTGAGATGGTTTGGGCATATTCAGCGCAGGCCTCCAGAAGCTCCAGTGCATAGCGGACGGCTAAAGCGTGCGGAGAATGTCAAGAGAGGGCGGGGTAGACCGAATTTGACATGGGAGGAGTCCGTTAAGAGAGACCTGAAGGATTGGAGTATCACCAAAGAGCTAGCTATGGACGGGTGCGTGGAAGCTTGCTATCCATGTACCAGAGCCATGAGTTGGTTGCGAAATCTTATGGGTTTCACCTCTAGCCTACCCCAACTTGTTTGGGACTAAAGGCTTTGTTGTTTTGGGCGCAAATAAAGCGTGTTACACACAATGTGATCAATACATTTTACTTCAACCCCTTTTGCCCTAGGCTATGAGAAGGTAGTTTGCTGTATCGTATGACTGAAGTGCCAATTATGTGTAGACTCATGGGCAACTGTTTGGATGACTTGGCTGCGAGTCAACAAAAAGTTGTACATCTTCTTTCCTCCCCTAATGTTTTGTCCTTCTTCCCGTTCCTGATGGACCCCTCCCAGGCTAGGTCTCTGCCATAGTTCGATGTGGTTATATTCTGTAGATTCTTTAAGTACTCCCTCCGTATCAAACAGTGTAAAAAAACGTCTTATATTTTGATACAGAGGGAGTATGTTTGAAGGAAATCTGACTTGATATGCGTTAGGAAACTGGTTTTATAGATAATACTCCCTCCCTCCCATAATATAAGTGTTTTTGACACTAGTGTAGTGTCAAAAACTCTCTTGTATTATGGGACTTGCTAAATTCGACATGAAATCAGAACAACCTGGTTTATGGGCCATTGTGCTCTTGTGGGGTGGTTTTAGTAGGAGGTCATGAGTTTTTTTTTTTTGATCTGGAACACCATGCATTCCATCAGCTAGTGGGCTCGACTAAATCGTCGGCCACAGCACCCATTACATCAAGGGGGAGGTTCGTGATCCATACATGGTCACTACCAATGCCCATCCTAACACCTCGGCCAGCCAATAAATGTGCTGGTTTATTACAAGAGCGACGCACGTACAAGATTTTATACTCAATGAACCCCAATTGCAGCAAATACTTGGACTCGCGGAAGAGGCACCCGAGATGGTTTCGATCAGAGAAGTTGGTATCCAACGCTTGTTTCAATGGGAGACAGTCCGTCATGAACATTACCTGGCCCATACCAAAGCTTTCTGCCAGATTTATGGCTTTCATGAGGGCCAAAGCTTCAGCATGTGTGGCCGAAGTAAGGTTGGCGAGGGGCCCCGCTGCAGCGAACAAGACGTCCCCGAGCGTGTCCCTGGCAATACATCCCCAGCCTCCCTGTCTATTGGTAGCAAGAAAGGAGGCGTCCAGGTTGATTGTAATCCAATCCTGAGGTGGTGGGTTCCATCTACCATGGTCCACTGACGGTGATTTTTGTACTTTCGCGTGGAACTCACTCCATTCCGCAGCAATAATCATCAGCTGGCTGGCAAACGACTCTGCCGGGGTCCTCCGATCACCGTGTCTACTCCACCATTTCCACAGCAGGCCAACAACCCTCAGTTTCGTCATGTTTGGCAGGGCAAGAACTTTCTCGAGTACTTCCAGGGGTGAACAAGCTGTCATTAGATCCTGTCTGACATTGTCAAGGCCAGCTGCCCTCCACACCTGCTTGACCCATTTACATTTGAAGAATAAATGGCCTCCGTCTTCAAACAGCCGCCTGCACACCGCGCAACGAGTATCTAATTCAATTCCTCTCCTCGCGATGTTCATGTGGAGGGGGTGGCTATTGTGCCCGAACCGCCACAGGAAGTGGTGTACTTTGCCGGGGCAGCTGATTTTCCAAATGCTTCGCCAAACAGCATTCCGCCAACCTGCGCTTGATGCTCCTTCACCCTGCTGCACCCGGTTCTCGGTCCTCACCAAGCTTACATGCACTTTGTAGGCTGATCTGACAGAGAAAAGGCCCTTTGCATCAAAGTGCCAAGCAATGAAATCTTCGTGCTGATCAAAGACTGGTATGGACAGGATAGATTCGGCATCCTCTTGGTTGAAAGTTTGTCGCACAAGCGCCTCATCCCAAGAGTTTAGTGATGGGTCGATCAGCTCGCAAACCTTGGTCAGAATGTTCTGCCCACGTCCAGAGATTGGACATCTCGACAGATCGCGCGGGAGCCACGGGTCTTCCCAAATCCTTATATTTTCCCCCGATCCGACTCTCCAGATATACCCTTCTTTTACGATCTCCAACCCCTTGAGGATGCTGCGCCAAGTATAGCTCATGCCCATCGTCGGTAGAGCGGAAAGGATGCTTCCACCGGGGTAGTACTTTGCCTGCAGTACTCTAGCGCACAAGGAGTCCGGGGACTGCAGCAGGCGCCACACCTGTCTCGAGAGCATAGCCAGATTGAACGAATATAGGTCTTTGAAGCCCAGCCCTCCGTCCTCCTTGGGTAGTTTCATCTTTTCCCAACTCACCCAGTGCAACTTCCTCTCGTCTTTCTGCTGCGACCACCAGTACTTGCATATCATGTTGCTCAGTTCTTCACAAAGCCCCTTGGTCAGATCAAAGCAGCCCATAGCATACGTCGGGATCGCTTGTGCCACGGCTTTCTAGGATTTCCTTTCCTTGCATTGAGAAGAACCGTTCTAGCCACCCCTGGATCCTAGCCCAAAGCCGGTCTTTTATGTATTCGAAGCATTGCCTAACTGAGCGGCCCACATAAAGCGGGAGACCCAGAAACTTGCCATTTGTCGTTTCTTGCTGCAGACCCAGAATATCCATCACCGCACCCTTGACCGTGGCCTTTGTATTCCGGCTGAACATGATGGACGACTTATCCCGGTTAACCATTTGACCCGACCCAGCCTCATAGACCTGCAGGATACGATTTATTTCAGATGCTCCCTCCTCAGTGGCCTCGAACAGAAGTAGAGAGTCGTCGGCAAACAGTAAGTGTGACACCGTCGGAGCCGTCGGAGCCACCTGGATGCCTTTCAGCCTGCCATCCCTCTCGGCTTGTTGAAGCAACGCCGAGAATCCCTCCGCACAAATGAGGAAGAGATAGGGGGAGATGGGGTCTCCCTGACGGAGCCCCTTGCCTGGCACAATTGGGTCGGTGTAAAGCGAATTTATCTTGAATCTGTACGAGACCGATCTGATGCACTTTGATATTAGCTTCACAAAGCCCTCACAGAAACCTAGCCGGGACATGATTCTCTCCAAAAACTCCAGTCGACACGGTCGTAGGCTTTGCTCATGTCCAGCTTCAGAGCCGCAGAGTTATAGAATCAAGGAGAAATACTAGGCTCCTCGCACTGGCACGGTGTCTGCCATGTAAAGCTGTAAATCCCCTTGAGCTCCTTTGCCTACCTCCCCATTCCTGTCCGTGCTAAAAAATTACTCCCTCTGTTCCTAAATAAAGTCCTTTTAAAGATTTCAATACGGACTACATACGGAGCAAAATGAGTGAATCTACACTCTAAAATATGTCTATATACATCCGTATGTAGTCCGTGTTGAAATCTCTAAAAGGACTTATATTTAGAAACGGAGGGAGTAGATTGGTGGTTAAGTGGCGACTGAGCCACGTGCGCTGGTGAAGGCGTCTATATAAGGATGGTACTGTCTGCACGATGTGCCTCCACATCAAGTGCGTGGAGTGCCGCACCAAGTATGTTGCTTGCTGGTGTGTGGCTTGTTCCGACCAGTCACCTAGTAAAGCATTGTGGCACTTCTATTTTCAAGTTATTCCTGTATGGCTTAATTAAGTGTGATCTTGTCCCCCTTTTGTATTGATAAACGTGCTTCTATCTGTCAGATTGTTGAAGAGGCATGCACCAATCTCCTTCCCAGTGTTCTGTGTGAATACCTATACAACTTATCCGAAATGTTCACAAGGTTCTACACAAACTGCCAGGTATACTTTTATCTATTTCCATGGTTTAATTTATTCCAAGTGAAAAAATTGCAGCAGCTTCCACCTACTAGGTGCTAAAAGCGCCAGCCTCCCATTTTTCAGCACATGAGATGTAACCGTTATCTTTGTCAACTCACAGGTTGTTGGGTCACCGGAGGAGCCAAGCCGGCTGCTGCTTTGCGAAGCGACGGCGGTCGTCATGCGACAATGCTTCCAGCTGCTTGGGATCACACCGGTTTACAAGCTGTGATTGGCCAGTGTCTGATCCTTCACATCATACATTTGTTTCCACACAAGCCCGTCTCCATGGTTACAGTTTTCGTCCTTGTAACCTATTACCTCTGTTCTGAAATATAATTCGCTGGGGGAGTTCAGTTTACACTCCCCCAAAGACATATATTTAGGTACGGAGGGAGTAGTAGTTGGCACCACTAACATACTCTGAGTCAGATTGCCCCATTTGAGAACTGAAGCATCTGGTATTCTGGTTGAAACTACTATGTAGCAAAGGATAGTCGAAACATGTTTGTTTTTTGCCCTGTCCTTTTTGTGTCATCTGCTATCGTGCCTTGCCGTCAACTGTGTCCAACCAGGCTTTGATTGAGTCCGAGCGCAACACGGGTTGTGTTTGCAGGCCTCCACTAGCTCGGACGGGGCCAGTAGCGTGTCGATGCAGTGAGAACATCTCACAAGCATGGGCCACAACTGCGTTGCTTGACGCTCACTGGCAAAACCATCACCCTGGGAGAAGAGTCTTGTGAGTTGTGACACCATTGACAACGTCAAAGCCAAGATTACCGATGCATCTCTGTGTACAACTATGCAAGGCTTGCAGGCCCCTGAGCTGCAATAGCTTTTTCCTGTGGGTGCTGCTCCAACAAAGCCCCCCTCCATGTCTCGACAAGACTTGCCGAGCCTTCTTGCAGCGGCGCAGCACAGCTACTGCCCCTCCCATGGCCTTAGGGGGCGGAGGGTTAGCTGTCACGTGGGGGATGCAGATGACTCACACCCCTCTTTTACCAGGAGAGTGACTCTTTACCCCAACGTCATGGTAAAAGGAGTGCGCTGCAAGGACGAGACAGACATCTATGCCTCGGCAACGGGATGTAGCGCCACATACCCCCTGCATTTAATGCGGTAGGTACTTCCTCTGTTCCGAATTACTTGTCTTGAATTTGTCTAGATACGGATGTATCTAGACTCATTTTAATGCTAGATACCTCTGTATCTAGACAAATCTAAGACAAGTAATTTGGAACGGAGGGAGTATATATCACTGCGGTATTGTATAGCCATTGTGGTGACCTCTTGTGTGACTATAAAAGGAGGCCTAGGCTATGTAGTAAGGGGTTTGATTCTTAGAGAATTCACGCTTGCATATAGCAGGACGTAAGGTTTTACTCGAGCAGCCTGAACTTGGGTAAAACCACCATGTCATAGAGTAGACCTCGAGCGTGTTAACGCCCTCAACAGGCAATAGGGAACCAAAAAGGGGGCGTCTCTTGTCCTCAATGTTCTGTTTTGCACACACAACATAGCGCATGACAGCCGAGCGCAACGCAGGCTGTGTAGACCTTGAGGTTAACATGAGCCAGCGCTTGACCGCAACACTGGCAAGCAATGCAAGACAGCCGAGCACACAGCTAACAGCACACCGCAACAGTCAGAAGATGCTGGGACGGCCGGGAGGTGTTTGCAACACGAGCTGAACATGGATGTTGCAACCCCCCATGTTGCAATTGCAAATGTGGGGCAGCTCCTTTGTCGAATGTCGATGCTGGTTAGCGAAGCAGCAGCTTATATTTTTTAGAACAACGAAGCAGCAGTCTTGTCGTGTTGACGTGTTGTGGTACTCGCGGTCGTGCGGCTATTTTTGTGATGCATCTGCTCTGTTGGGTTCCGCTTGCTGGGTTGTTTCGAGGCAACGAGCTGCTGCGTGCTCAAGTTCGGCCTATATAGTTACGCGCCCTCGGTCGGCGTAACCACGGCTGCCGAGCTGCGAGACTGCAGGCATACCGGAAGGGAAGGCGAGCTGGAACTATGTAAGCCGTGTCCTTCTTTCGGACACGTGCGGCTAATCCCCGCGTGCCACATTGGGCACGTGTGTTCTTGCTGTGGCCTGGTCGAAAGACACGGCGCATGCACGTGCCCCACGCCTCACACGGCTTGGGTTCTCGCCTGTCCGGTGCTCGACGGACCAGTACATATACGCGAGCGCTCCTAGCCACCTCAGTTCATCACACTTCACTGCAGTGCAAGGCATCAGCTCTCGACAGACTCCTCACCGCCGCTTCCGCTACCGAAAAGAGAGGGTTTTTTCAGCGCTGCTCCTGAAAGAGAGATAGAGAGAAGAAGACGATGGCAACAATGGTCAGAGGCGTAAGGATGCCTGCTGCTGCACGGTCGTCGGCGGCGGGGAGGAACAAGAAGCTCCGGAAGCCGTACACGATCACGAGGCCGCGGGAGAGGTGGACCGACGAGGAGCACGAGCGATTCCTCCACGCCCTGCACATGTGAGCGATCCCTCGATCAGCTGCTCTTTCCTCTCTGCCTGTACTTGGAGCTCTGAACTGACGAGAAGCTTTCCATTTTGTTTTCCTCTTGCGGGACTGCAGATTCGGCCGTGACTGGAAGAGCATCGAGGCCTTGGTGGCGACCAAGACGAGCGTGCAGATCCGCAGCCACGCCCAGAAGCACTTCCTCAAGGCCCAGAAGCTCGGCCTCGGGGCGTGTCTGCCGCCGCCACTTCACCCTCGCCGCGGCGCGGCCCTCGGCCAGCAGCCGCCGGCCCACCCTGACGCCGACATGCTGGTGCCGAGCATGGACTGGGCATGCGCCGCGCCTGAATCCCGCTGGCCGGACCTCGACGCACCGGGCGCCGAAGAGTGGCCGTCCGCCGGTGCCCTGCACCTGCAGGACGAAACCGTTGAGCTCCCACTGTCTCCCCACGACCTGCGCTTCGCTCTGGTCTACCGGTTCGTCGGCGACGTCTTCGCCTCCGACGCGGCTGTCCCCGTCGATGCGCAACTCCACAGGCTTCAACTGCAGGGCGTCGACCCCGTCGTCGTGGACACGGTGAGCACTTCACATGCACATTGCCACATTCTGACATCACCTAGCTGGCCCAATGTGTCCCATCTCCTCTAACTTATCCTTTCTCGTGCCTAATTTGAGCAGATCTTGCTGGTATTAAGGAATCTGGAAGCGAACCTGTGTGCCTAGGACTCTGCGAACGGCATGGTTTCTTTCCTCATCGACAGAGAATTCGAAGCACGTTCGGTCACATGGATGGACGGACAGTTTTAGTTTCTTGGAGTCGGTTAATTTTGTGCAGAAAACTAATTGATGTGTAGAAAGAGAAATGTGAAAAAAGAGTTCGTTTGAATTAGTCTTATTCACTCACTTAGGCTATGTACAGTGTTTTTTTTGCGGGGAGGCCATGTACAGTGTTTGATACGATATGTTTTCTTATTCATAGGGTTAAAATCAGACTTCACTCTATTTCATTACCATGCAGAGAAGATAAAAAAAACATGTTATACGATAGATTATCTCTTGCATTATCTGCATCACCCAGACAATCATTCAGTGATTAAAATTGAACTTTTTTGTGAATGATTGAAATTAAATTAAGAAACATGTGACTAAGGAAAAAAAATCTCTTTTCGCAAAAAATGGAAAAAAAAATCTCGCACAATGGTTAAAAATGCCATTTTTCATATAAAGAGATTGTCTCTTCACTAAGCAAGACCAATTTTTTTTTCTCTCTTCTAGCTCAAACATTATGCAACAGTTTCGTCTCCTTTTTCATCCCTAACCCTAGGCGGCTAGGGCAAACCCCCTACCCCCCCGACTTCATTGGCGAGTCTGTGATTCACCTCCCCTCTGCTTGCCGCTCTAGGGGTTGGTGACGGGGAGGGGAATGTCAGGCCCCTAACTGAAGAATTCGACACTTCAAACACTTCACCAGTTAAGCACCCCATACCGGTTCAAGGGAATTCAAATGCAGCTGCAAGATATTCATCTGACGGCCGGGACACTCACTCACCGCTTCACACCAGGAGGAGCTCGTGTCCGACGTCGATCTTAGATCGGACGACTGATAGTCTTCATCATGTCGCTGTTTACTTTCCGGTAAGGGAACTATTCATTTTCTTCTTTCCGGTAAGTTGTCATGGCTTATAAGAAAGAGATCGGTCGAGAGAAGGCAACTAATCTGTAATAGGGTTGAACCCTAGGCCGTCGTGTTCTGGCTGGCTCTGTATTGCCCGCCTTCTGAAGGAAATATGCCCTAGAGGCAATAATAAAGTTGTTATTTATATTTCCTTATATCATGATAAATGTTTATTATTCATGCTAGAATTGTATTAACCGGAAACTTAGTACATGTGTGAATACATAGACAAACAGACTGTCCCTAGTATGCCTCTACTTGACTAGCTCGTTAATCAAAGATGGTTAAGTTTCCTGACCATAGACATGTGTTGTCATTTGATGAACGGGATCACATCATTAGAGAATGATGTGATGGACAAGACCCATCCGTTAGCTTAGCATAATGATCGTTTAGTTTTATTGCTATTGCTTTCATCATGACTTATACATGTTCCTCTGACTATGAGATTATGCAACTCCCGAATACCGGAGGAACACTTTGTGTGCTATCAAACGTCACAATGTAATTGGGATGATTATAAAGATGCTCTACAGGTGTCTCCGATGGTGTTTGTTGAGTTGGCATAGATCAAGATTAGGATTTGTCACTCCGTGTATCAGAGAGGTATCTCTGGGCCCTCTCGGTAATGCACATCACTATAAGCCTTGCAAGCAATGTGACTAATGAGTTAGTTACAGGATGATGCATTACGAAATGAGTAAAGAGACTTGCCGGTAACGAGATTGAACTAGGCATGAAGATACCGACGATCAAATCTCGGGCAAGTAACATATCGATGACAATGGGAATGACATATGTTGTTATGCGGTTTGACCGATAAAGATCTTCGTAGAATATGTAGTAGCCAATATGAGCATCCATGTTCCGCTATTGTTTATTGACCGGAGATGTGTCTCGGTCATGTCTACATAGTTCTCGAACCCGTAGGGTCCGCACACTTAACGTTCGATGACAATTTGTATTATGAGTTATGTGTTTTTTGATGACCGAAGTTTGTTCGGAGTCCCGGATGAGATCACGGACATGACGAGGAGTCTCGAAATGGTCGAGACATAAAGAATGATATATTGGACGATGTTATTCGGACACCGGAAGAGTTTCGAGAGGTACCGGGTAAAAACAGAGTGCCGGAGGGGTTACCGGAACCCCCCGGGGAAGTAATGGGCCAACATGGGCCTTAGGGGAGAGAGAGGGCAGGCCACAAGGAGGTGGCGCGCCCCCCCATGGGGAGTCTGAATAGGACTAGGGGAGGGGGCGCGACCCCCCTTTCCCTACTCCCTCTCCCTTCCTTCTTCCCCCTTCCACCAAGTGGAATCCTACTAGGACTTGGAGTCCTAGTAGGACTCTTCTCTACTGGCGCGCCGTACAGGGGCCGGTTGGCCTGCCCCTCTCCTCCTTTATATACGGAGGCAGGGGCACCCTAGAACACACAAGATCAATCGTCTTAGCTGTGTGCGGTGCCCTCCTCCACAGTTTACCACCTCGGCCATATTGTCATAGTGTTTAGGCGAAGCCCTGCGCGGATCACATCATCAACGCCGTCACCACGCCGTCATGCTGACGGAACTCTCCCTCGTCTTAAACTGGATCAAGAGCTCAAGGGACGTCATCGTGCTGAACATGCGCTGAACATGGAGGTTCCGTATGTTCGGTGCTTGGATCGGTCTACAAGGGTATGTGGACACACTCACCCCTCTCATTGCTATGCATCTCCTAGTTAGATCTTGCGTGATCGTAGGAAAATTTTGAATTACTACGTTCCCCAACAGTGGCATCCGAGCCAGGTCTATGCGTAGATGTTATATGCACGAGTAGAACACAAAGAGTTGTGGGCGATAATAGTCATACTGCTTACCACCAACGTCTTACTTTGATTCGGAGGTATTGTTGGATGAAGCGGCCCAGACCGACATTACATGACCGCGTTCATGAGACTGGTTCTACCGATGTGCTTCGCACACAGGTGGCTGGCGGGTGTCTGTTTCTCCAACTTTAGTTGAATCGAGTTTGACTACGGCCGGTCCTTGTTGAAGGTTAAAACAACACACTTGACGAAAAATCATTGTGGTTTTGATGCGTAGGTAAGAACGGTTCTTGCTAGAAGCCCGTAGCAACCACGTAAAACTTGCAACAACAAAGTAGAGGACGTCTAACTTGTTTTTGCAGGGCATGTTGTGATGTGATATGGTCAAGACGTGATGAGATATAAATTGTTGTATGATATGATCATGTTTTGTAAAAGTTATCGACAACTGGCAGGAACCTTATAGTTGTCGCTTTATTGTATGAAATGCAATCACCATGTAATTGCTTTACTTTATCACTAAGCGGTAGCGATAGTCGTAGAAGCAATAGTTGGCGAGACGACAACGATGCTACGATGGAGATCAAGGTGTCAAGCCGATGACGATGGAGATCATGACGGTGCTTTGGAGATGGAGATCAAAGGCACACGATGATGATGGCCATATCATGTCACATATTTTTGATTGCATGTGACGTCTATCCTTTATGCATCTTATTTTGCTTAGTACGGTGGTAGAATTATAAGATGACCCCTCACTAAATTTCAAGGTACAAGTGTTCTCTCTGAGTATGCAGCGTTGCTACAGTTCGTCGTGCCGAGACACCACGTGATGATCGGGTGTGATAAGCTCTACGTTCACATACAACAGGTGAAAGCCAGTTTTGCACGTGCAGAATACTCGGGTTAAACTTGACGAACCTAGCATATGCAGATATGGCCTCAAAACACTGAGACCGAAAGGTCGAACGTGAATCATATAGTAGATATGATCAACATAGTGATGTTCACCATTGAAAACTACTCCATCTCACGTGATGATCGGACATGGTTTAGTTGATATGGATCATGTGATAATTTATATGACTAGAGGGATGCCTATCTAAGTGGGAGTTATTAAGTAATATGATTAATTGAACTTTAATTTATCATGAACTTAATACCTGATAGTATTTGCATGTCTATGTTGTTGTAGATCAATGGCCCGTGCTACCGTTCCCTTGAATTTTAATGCGTTCCTAGAGAAAGCTAAGTTGAAAGATGATGGTAGCAACTACACGGACCGGGTCTGTAACTTGAGGATTATGCTCATTGCTGCACAGAAGAATTACGTCCTGGAAGCACCGCTAGGTGCAAGACCCTCTGCAGGAGCAACTCCGGACGTTATGAACGTCTGGCAGAGGAAAGCTGATGACTACTCGATTGTTCAGTGTGCCATGCTTTACGGCTTAGAATCGGGACTTCAAAGAAGTTTTGAACGTCATGGAGCATATGATATGTTCCAAGAGTTGAAGTTAATATTTCAAGCAAATGCCCGAGTTGAGAGATATGAAGTCTCCAACAAGTTCTATAGCTGCAAAATGGAGGAGAATAGTTCTGTCAGTGAACACATACTCAGAATATCTGGGTACCACAACCACTTGACTCAGCTGGGAGTTAATTTTCCTGGTGATAGTGTCATTGACAGAGTTCTTCAATCACTGCCACCAAGCTATAAAGGCTTCATGATGAACTATAATATGCAAGGGATGGAAAAGACTATTCTCGAGCTCTTCGCAATGCTAAAGGCTGCGGAGGTAGAAATCAAGAAGGAGCATCAAGTGTTGATGGTTAACAAGACCACTAGTTTCAAGAAAAGGGCAAAGGTAAGAAGGAGAACTTCAAGAAGAACAGCAAGCCAGTTGCTACTCAAGGGAAGAAGCCCAAGTCTGGACCTAAGCCTGAGACTGAGTGCTTCTACTTCAAAGGGACTGGCCACTGGAAGCAGAACTACCCCAAGTATTTGGCGGATAAGAAGGATGACAAAGTGAAAGGTATATTTGATATACATGTTATTGATGTGTACCTTACTAATGCTCGTAGTAGCGCCTGGGCATTTGATACTGGTTCTGTTGCTCATATTTGCAACTCGAAATAGGGGCTACGGATTAAACAAAGATTGGCTAAGGACGAGGTGACGATGCGCGTGGGAAATGGTTCCAAAGTCGATGTGATCACCGTCGGCACGCTACCTCTACATCTACCGTCGGGATTAGTTTTAGACCTAAATAATTGTTATTTGGTGCCAGCGTTGAGCATGAACATTATATCTGGATCTTGTTTGATGCGAGACGATTATTCATTTAAATCAGAGAATAATGGTTGTTCTATTTATATGAGTAATATCTTTTATGGTCATGCACCCTTGATGAGTGGTCTATTTTTGTTGAATCTCAATTGTAGTGATACACATATTCATAATATTGAAGCCAAAAGATGCAAGGTTAATAATGATAGTCTAACTTATTTATGGCACTACCGTTTAGGTCATATTGGTATAAAGTGCATGAAGAAACTCCATGCTGATGGGCTTTTGGAATCACTTGATGCTTGCGAACCATGCCTCATGGGCAAGATGACTAAGACTCAGTTCTCCGGAACAATGGAGCGAGCAACTGACTTATTGGAAATAATACATACTGATGTATGCGGTCCAATGAGTGTTGAGGCTCGCGGCGGATATCGTTATTTTCTGACCTTCACAGATGATTTGAGCAGATATGGGTATATCGACTTAATTAAACATAAGTCTGAAACATTTGAAAAGTTCAAAGAATTTCAGAGTGAAGTGGAAAATCATCGTAACAAGAAAATAAAGTTTCTACGATCTGATCGTGGAGGTGAATATTTGAGTTACGAGTTTGGTCTTCATTTGAAACAATGTGGAACAGTTTCGCAACTCACACCGCCTGGAACACCATAGCATAATGGTGTGTCCGAATGTTGTAACTATACTTTATTAGATATTGTGCGACCTATGATGTCTCTTACTGATTTACCACTATCGTTTTGGGGTTATGCTCTAGAGACGGCTCCATTCACGTTAAATAGGGCACCATCTAAATCCATTGAGACGACACCATATGAACTGTGGTTTGGCAAGAAACCTAAGCTGTCGTTTCTTAAAGTTTGGGGCTGCGATGCTTATGTGAAAAAGCTTCAATCATATAAGCTCAGACCCAAATCGGAGAAATATGTCTTCATAGGATACCCAAAGGAGACTGTTGGGTACACCTTCTATCACAGATCCGAAGGCAAGATATTCGTTGCTAAGAATGGATCCTTTCTAGAGAAGGAGTTTCTCTTGAAAGAAGTGAGTGGGAGGAAAGTAGAACTTGATGAGGTAATTGTACCTTCTCCCTAATTGGAAAGTACTTCATCACATAAATTAGTTCCGGTGATTCCTACACCAATTAGTGAAGAAGCTAATGATGATGATCATGAAACTTCTGATCAAGTTACTACCGAACCTCGTAGGTCAACCAGAGTACGATCCGCACCAGAGTGGTATGGTAATCCTGTTCTAGAGGTCATGTTACTTGACCATGACGAACCTACGAACTATGAGGAAGCGATGATGAGCCCAGATTCCATGAAATGGCTTGAGGCCATGAAATCTGAGATGGGATCCATGTATGAGAACAAAGTATGGACTTTGGTTGACTTGTCCGATGATCGGCAAGCAATAGAGAATAATTGGATCTTCAAGAAGAAGACCGACACTGACGGTAATGTTACTGTCTACAAAGATCGAGTTGTTGCGAAAGGTTTTTGACAAGTTCAAGGAGTTGACTATGATGAGACCTTCTCACCCGTGGCGATGCTTAAGTCTGTCTGAATCATGTTAGCAATTGCCGCATTTTATGATTATGAAATTTGGCAAATGGATGTCAAAACTGCATTCCTCAATGGATATCTGAATGAAGAGTTGTATATGATGCAACCAGAAGGTTTTGTCGATCCAAAAGGTGCTAACAAAGTGTGCAAGTTCCAGCGATCCATTTATGGACTGGTGCAAGCCTTCTCGGAGTTGGAATATACGCTTTGATAGTGTGATGAAAGCATATGGTTTTATACAGACGTTTGGAGAAGCCTGTATTTACAAGAAAGTGAGTGGGAGCTCTGTGGCATTTCTAATATTATATGTGGATGACATATTGTTGATTGGAAATAATACGGAATTTCTGTATAGCATAAAAGGATAATTGAATAAGAGTTTTTCAATGGAAGACCTCAATGAAGCTGCTTATATATTGGGCATCAAGATCTATAGAGATAGATCAAGACACTTAATTGGACTTTCACAAAACACATACCTTGATAAAGTTTTGAAGAAGTTCAAAATAGATCAATAAAAGAAAGGGTTCTTGCCTATGTTACAAGGTGTGAAGTTGAGTCAGACTCAATGCCCGACCACAACAGAAGATAGAGAGAAAATGAAAATCATTCCCTATGCCTCATCCATAGGTTCTATCATGTATGCAATGCTGTGTACCGGGCCTAATGTGTGCCTTGCTATAAGTTTACCAGGGAGGTACCAAAGTAATCCAGGAGTGGATCACTTGACAGCGGTCAAGAACATCCTAAAATACCTGAAAAGGACTAAGGATATGTTTCTCGTTTATGGAGGTGACAAAGAGCTCGTCATAAATGGTTACGTCGATGCAAGCTTTGACACTGATCTGGATGACTCTAAGTCACAATCCGGATACGTATTTATATTGAATGGTAGAGCTGTCAGTTGGTGCAGTTCCAAGCAGAGCATCGTGGCAGGATCTACGTGTGAAGCGGAGTACATAGCTGCTTCAGAAGCAGCAAATGAAGGAGTCTGGATGAAGGAGTTCATATCCAATCTAGGTGTAATACCTAGTGCATCGGGTCCAATGAAAATCTTTTGTGACAATACCGGAGCAATTGCCTTGGTGAAGGAATCCAGATTTCATAAGAGAACCAAACACATCAAGAGACGCTTAAATTCCATCCACGATCAAGTCAAGGATGGAGACATAGAGATTTGCAACATACATACAGATCTGAATGTTGCAGACCCGTCGACTTAGCCTCTCTCACGAGTAAAACATGATCATCACCAAGACTCCATGGGTGTTAGAATCATTACTATGTAATCTAGATTATTGTCTCTAGTGCAAGTGGGAGACTGAAGGAAATATGCCCTAGAGGCAATAATAAAGTTGTTATTTATATTTCCTTATATCATGATAAATGTTTATTATTCATGCTAGAATTGTATTAACCGGAAACTTAGTACATGTGTGAATATATAGACAAACAGAGCGTCCCTAGTATGACTCTACTTGACTAGCTCGTTAATCAAAGATGGTTAAGTTTCCTAACCATAGACATATGTTGTCATTTGATGAATGTGATCACATCATTAGAGAATGATGTGATGGACATGACCCATCCATTAGCTTAGCATAATGATCATTTAGTTTTATTGCTATTGCTTTCATCATGACTAATACATGTTCCTCTGACTATGAGATTATGCAACTCCCAAATACCGGAGGAACACCTTATGTGCTATCAAATGTCACAACGTAACTGGGTGATTATAAAGATGCTCTACAGGTGTCTCCGATGTTGTTTGTTGAGTTTGCATATATCAAGATTAGGATTTGTCACTCCGTGTATCGGAGAGGTATCTCTGGGCCCTCTCGGTAATGCACATCACTATGAGCCTTGCAAGCAATGTGACTAATGAGTTAGTTACGGGATGATGCATTACGAAACGAGTAAAGAGACTTGCCGGTAACCATATTGAACTAGGTATGAAGATACCGACGATCGAATCTCGGGCAAGTAACATACCAATGACAAAGGGAATGACGTATGTTGTTATGCGGTTTGACCAATAAAGATCTTCGTAGAATATGTAGGATCCAATATGAGCATCCAGGTTCCGCTATTGGTTATTGACCAGAGATGTGTCTCGGTCATGTCTACATAATTCTCGAACCCGTAGGGTCCGCACGCTTAACGTTCGATGACGATTTTTATTATGAGTTATGTGTCTTTTGATGACCGAAGTTTGTTCGGAGTCCCAGATGAGATCACAGACATGACGAGGAGTCTCAAAATGGTTGAGATATAAAGAATGATATATTGGATGATATTATTCGGACACCGGAAGAGTTCTGAGAGGTACCGGGTAAAAACGGAGTGCCGGAGGGGTTACCGAAACCCCCCGGGAAGTAATGAGCCAACATGGGCCTTAGGGGAGAGAGAGGGCAGGCCACAAGGAGGTGGAGCCCCCCCCATGGGGAGTCCGAATAGTACTAGGGGAGTGGGCGCGGCCCCCCTTTCCCTTCTCCCTCTTCCTCTCCCTTCTTCCCCCTTCCACCAAGTGGAATCCTACTAGGACTTGGAGCGCCCTACAGAGGCCGGTCGGCCTCCCCCTCTCCTCCTTTATATACGGAGGTAGGGGGCACCCTAGAACACACAAGATCAATTGTCTTAGCCGTGTGCGGTGCCCCCTCCACAGTTTACCACCTCGGTCATATTGTCGTAGTGCTTAGGAGAAGCCCTGCGCGGATCACATCATCAACACCGTCACCACATCGTCATGCTGACGGAACTCTCCCTCGTCCTCAATTGGATCAAGAGCTCGAGGGACGTCATCATGCTAAACGTGTGCTGAACACAGAGGTGTCGTATGTTCGCTGCTTGGATTGGTTGGATCGTGAAGACGTTTGACTACATTAACCGCGTTACTAAACATTTCCGCTTTCGGTCTACGAGGGTACGTGGACACATTCTCCCCTCTCGTTGCTATGAATCTTCTAGTTAGATCTTGCGTGATCGAAGAAATTTTTTGAATTACTACGTTCCCAAGACCCTCGCGGTGCAAAACCTAGTACAAATCCCCCAAGTTTTGCCCCCGAATTCACTTTTGTGTAATTGGAGAAGTGCTTAAACTTCAGGCGGTAGTTTGGGCTTAACAAAGTGGTATCTTGAGCGATTGGCTCATGGAGGTGCACGAGATCTGGAGGCGAGCAAGGTTGGGGTTTTCCCTGGTAAAATTCCTCCTCTGTCTAGATCTTCGGCAGCCGTGCAGTTCTGGAGGTGCTAGTGACATTAGACAATTCAGGTGTTGGAAGTGGTCGGGTTGTGGTTGTTGGAGAACATTTCTCCAGTCTAAAATCCCACCCACCCTCCCTTCTTGTAACACCCCAAGAATCATGCTACAGTAATCTCCCCCTAATGATGGCCATGTCATCATGGTTACTATGCAAATTGCCACTTGTCCAAAAATCAAATTCAAAATCCCATTTGAAATGCAAGTCAAATATTTACTTCTTCAAATAGTAAAATAAAATAGTTCATAATATTACAAATAATTCATAAGTAATTATGTTAAAGACAACAACATCACTAAAATTCCCAAAATGCCCCTAGGAATTAATTAAGTGGGTCAGCAGCAAAATAAATGACCTTTTCTATTTCTAAAAATATTTAAACTTTTTTTAAATGCTCTGAAACTTTTTGTGCAATACCAAAATATTGTGCTTGATTTATGTGCAAAGTTTCACATTTGACAATAATCATTTAGTAGCTAAATTAAATAGAAGACAAAGAATGAATAAAAGAACAGAAAAACAAAAGAAAAAGGGAAAGGACTAGTCGGGGCACTGTGCACTTAGGCCCTAGCGGCCAGAGTGCAGGCCCAACCGATTCCCCCTTCTTCCTACTGCTCAGAGGGGCTCAGTGGGCGCGCGCACCACGTCCACGCCGCAGATGTGCCACGTGCTGAGCATCCACCGCCTCCCCGCCCTCGCCAACGCCTACTAGACCACCCCGACAGCTCCTTGGTGAACCCTAGCACCCACTTCCTCCTCTCCCTTGCTCGCCTCCTTCTCCACAGAAGCTGCATCCACCACCATCGCCATGACCAAGCTCGTTCCCGCGGCCACCGTCGTCCCTGCAATGCTGAGCCAGTGCCGAGAACTCCGCTTGCCACCTCTACTTCGACTACATGGAGCAGATCACGCTGGGAAGACCCTCCTACGCTGGATCGAGGCCTTCTTCCTCCTGCCTGCCGCTGGTGTTCCTCATCGAATCTATCGCCACCTGCAGCTCCTAGCCCTCACGGAGCCTTTCTTGCGCTCCCCGGTGAGCTCCCGCTCGAATCCCCTCTCTGCCCTGCCTGGCTCACCTCCAGCCGCCCCGCAAGCGCTGCATCGGTGGTCGCCGACCATCACCGCTGGTGCGCCATCGCGAAAACACTGGCCAGGCCCACTCGTCTTGTCATTAGCCACTAAAACTGGCCCTAAACACCCACTGACATGTGGGCCTATTGTAACTACTTAGGATTAGTCTCAATAAATCTATAAATTATAATATATCACTGACGTGTAGGCCCCACATGCTAATTAGTCAAATTAAATTAAGCTAACCTACCATTAACTCTACACATTACTGACAGGCGGGTCCCGCTGGACCCTGTTGTCCTAGTCAAATGCTGATTGGGCTGCTCTAGTCAATCACATGTGGGCACCAGTTGACCCTGTTGACCAGTCAACTGGTTAACAATTGACCTGCTGACTCAACTGACTGGCCCCACATGTCAGCCACACGTGCACATCTCTGGGTACACTTCTGTGTACCCATAGCTTTTAATATTTAATATAATTTCGAATTAAATTAAATCTAGTAAATTTAGAAAATCTTTTAAACTTTGAAAAATCATATAAAATAAATCGTAACTCAGATGAACATAATTTATATATGAAAGTTGCTCAGAAAAATAAGACCAATCCGTTTATGCCCTACACATACCTGTCACATGCCTCTAACACTGCAAACATAGAACCTTCCCCTCCGGTTTGTCTGTCCAATAACTACGGAAAGCTGGGAAACTATCCCCAGATAATTTCCTGCTCCGTCTATAACGCTTAGCGTTGCAATAGGTCACCCCTAGCACATCATATTGCCATGTCATGCATCATGATGCATTTGTTTGCTTTTATATTTATTGTTTCTTCCCCCTCTTCTCTTCGGTACACCCCAAGACCGACGCTGCTCCCGACTACTACACTCCTGACGACCAGCCCCTTTCAATAGAGCTTCTAGGCAAGCAAAACCCCCTTGATCATTCCTACATCGGCCATTCTTTCTCTCTCATGCTTGCATTAGATTTTGCTACTGTTGTTCGATAGTTCCTATTCTGATGCATAGTTTGCTTTTGTAACCTGTTGTTGTTACTTTACTTGTTATCCTATATGCTTAGTATAGGTTGGTTAGTGATCCATCAGTGACCCCGATGTCGGTGTCAAAACCGGCAAATCTCGGGTAGGGGGTCCCGAACTGTGCGTCTAAGGATCGAAGGTAACAGGAGGCAGGGGACATGATGTTTACCTAGGTTCGGGCCCTCTTGATGGAGGTAAAACCCTACATCCTTCTTGATTGACTTTGATGAGTATAGGGTTTACATGAGTTGATCTACCATGAGATCGTAATGCTAAACCCTAGATGTCTATCATGTATGATTATGACTGCCTCTACGGACTAAACCCTCTGGTTTATATAGACACCGGAGGGGCCTAGGGTTGTACAGAGTCGGTTTATAGAGAAAGGAATCTTCATATCCGAGCGCCAAGCTTGCCTTCCACGCCAAGGAGAGTCCCATTCGGACATGGGGGAAGGTCCTAGATCTTGTATCTTCACGACCCATCAAGCTGGCCCATGCCGCATAGCCCGGCCATTCGAGGACCCCATAATCCAGGATTCCCTCAGTAGCCCCCGAACTCGCCTTCAATGACGACGTATTCTCCGGTCTTGTATTTTCGGCTTTGAAAGGTGGGTTCTTCATTTCAATCCGGACTATCGATAATACGACGACAACCTTAACGTTTTTTTACAATTCCCCCTGACGGCGCTTCGACTTTCGTGCGCAGGATGAATATGAACGGTCCATGTCCTTTTTGTAAATATGTCCTTTACCACGTTCAGAAGGCATCTATATAAGGTGATATAGACCTCCAAATGACATCCCCCATCACGCAGAAAGGAAACCACCAAATCTAGCCTCGAGCAAAGATTTCGACCATGGCCCGCTCCAGGCTCCTCGCGACCCCATGGCCCTCAAGAGGGCAAGTGGCAGAGTTGCTCCGTGCCTTATCTTCAGTTAAGTCGACTCCAGACGCAAGGCTACCTCCCTCCCGCGGATCTAGTCTCCGCTCGAGTGGGATTGTACTCAACAGGCAATGATGTGATGGCCGAGATTTTCCCCAACCCCAATAAGGAGGATAGGGTGTGCTTCGTACCATTCTTGCTGCGGGGCCTAGGATTTCCAATCCATCCCTTTCTTAGGGGGTTATTGGAATTTTACGGTATCCAACTACACAACCTCACCCCAGGTTCAATTTTGCACATCTCAGGCTTTGTTGCCCTCTGCGAGCTATTTTTGGGTATCGAAGCCCACTTTAAATTATGGAGGAAGTTCTTTTGTCTCATTCCTCGCCACCAAGGAGGCTCTATTTTCAAGGTGGGTGGTGCCGAAGTATGGCGTATAGCCGGGTCCGGATACCTTGTAGGAATACCTAAAGAGGTTTACCAGCAATGGACTTAAAAATGGTTTTATGTGGATGACATTCCACTGCCGGACCTGATTCGTAGTGGCCTCCCTGAATTATCTAGTGCCCCTTTAAGGAAGCGCCTCAACTAGCGTCCTCGACGTCCCAAAGAAAAGGAAAACACAGAGATACAATGATTGGTCAGCAAGGTCAGGCTGCCGGCCCACTCTGAACTCTCAATAGTCGAAGTCATGGCGATCGCGGTAAAGAGGTGCGTGCAGCCCCTCCAATCCAGAGTAACTCCTTTATGGTGTTACAACGGAGAAGACAATGAGTCCCCTTATAGAAGGCAGGGTACGGATACCCCAGCCGAACTGTCCTCTACTTTGGCCGATCTATATAAGGGCGAAAAAGAAGATTTTCTTCGTTTAAACTGTCAGGAGGCCTATTCCATGTACACTCCTATTGAATGGGTAAGATCTCGATTCATCTGTGATTATTTTACTGCATCACAAATGCTAATCAAATGTACCTTTCATTGCCACTGACTTTAGTCATGGAAGAGGATGATCGAGGACGTCCACTGTCCTACTCCTCAGCCGGAGGATCACAATCGCGATAAGGATCCTGGCTTTTGTGAGGATCTGGATATGTATATAGAATTTATTTGACGATGGGGTATTCTATTAGGCGAGCCTTGACGGTTCGAAAGTGGCCATTATCGCTAACTACCCTCGCCTTTACCCATTCTGCATCGTGAGTATCCAGACGCTTCCTAAGAAGAGGTCCTCATTTGTATCCTTTCCTGTTGTACTAATCCGAATTTCATCAGGACCGGCGTTCCAAGGACCGTAACTCCTCGAGGGCGTCCCCCGCGCAAGGCCGTCGTTCAAAACGAAAAGGAGCCGGGAGTACTGCGGAGGCTTCACAGTCTTCCAAGAGGTATTTGTACTTAATGCATGCCTAGGCATGAGTCTGGAACATTTAAAGGTCTCCCATTTTTATCTTTTAGGAGGAGTATACGGCAAACGGTGGGAAAGCACCTAGTTAGCCAAATGCCCACTAATCCGGTGCCAAACTCACCTATTGGGACGCGAGCAAAAGCCGCGCCCGTTCCGCCTCCTCAAGAGGATTCGGATGACGTGTCGGTCACAAATTCCAAAGTGGATAGTGTGATGAACCACCGTCGCTTGAAGGAGGCCATGCGTACGCCGGACTTGTCCGAACAAGAATTCACCGCACTGAATTCGACGGATGCCTATATCCGGGCAGCTTGAGATGGCCTTGCCGGAATTATTCAGCTATTCTCAAAGAAAATACAGGTGAAATTTGGCACAATTTAACATGGTCATATGCCCGTAGCCCCCAAGACTTGAAGCAGTTGGCCCAAATGATTGAAGGATTGTTATATCGGCAGACACTCATAGAGAATAATAACACATTGTCCAAGGAGCTTGAAGGGTGTCAGACCAAACTAGCTGTTGTCACCGCCGAACTAGAGAATTTGAAGAATTCCAGAAAGGCATCAGATGGTAATCACAATAGTGTCCAGGAAATACGATTCTGCGCCGACAATGATTTTAAAATATGCAATGTTTTGGTTTCAGCGGCAGGATCGTCGGAGCAGTTGGAGGAAAAGCTAAAGGCTGCTCAGGCGGATAAGGAGCATGCCGAAGGGCAAGAAGCCACTGGTCAACGTATACTAACGCAGACCAGGGATGAGAAGAACAAGCTGCAAGATGCCAACATCAAGCAGGTAGAGGAGCTGAAGGACATACTAGCCCAACTGGCGGATGCCTTGAAAGAGAACAGAAAGCTGAAAGGCAGCATATTCAGTATCCCTTTTAACCTTATTTCCATACAGTCCCCTAATGGGAAGTTTTGACAACTTTTATTTCTGTAGGCGTGCTGACTGGGCGGCCCGAAGAAGAGGTGTCTGGATTTCAAGGCGATCTGCTACAAGAGCTGTCCAAAGTGCATGAACGAGCCCGGACGACAATGAGGAACATTGCTAAAGCTCTATGGCCAGCCGATTCTCCTCCAGGACGTATGGAGGAGCTCGTGAATTTATTCAAAGGAGCTCGTTGCCGCTTTGGACTATGGAAGATATCAGCATGTCGAGAAGGTGCACGAGAGGCCTGGGCCATGACGAAAACACGGTACAACAGACTTGACCCGAATCATATGGCCCGGGCCGGGCCTCGGGGACCAGACGGGCAGGAAATTCCTGTTTGCTTAGTATATGACCAAGTAAAGATAGCTGCCAAGTTTTCTCAGCAGGATTGTAAGCTAGACAACTTATTAGATGGTCTAGAGGAGGAGGAATTTTTCGAGTCCAAGTAGTAATGTACTTTTATTGACAAACGTATCTCCAGCCAAATTTTAAAACGATTGTCATGGCAGACCTTTCGCTTTAACCTCCTAAATCCAAAGTTTGGAGTGTTTCCGAATACTGTACTGGCGGTAAACACCGAAGTATGTTCGGAAATCATGCGGTCCGGTCATAGTTGCTTGAACAGACAAGTTGTATTCGGGGAGTTATGTTATATTACATTTGATCGTAAGAAACATCTTCCAGAGAGAATAGTTCCGTTAAGGGTTCCTTTCCCTGGGCCAGCATGCGTTGTTGCGCACGCCTGAGTTGTGATGCTAAAAATCATAGTGCATTATATTTTGGGGGTGAGGGAGTCCTGGATTAGGAGGTCTCCGGACAGCCGGACTATATCCTTTGGTCGGACTGTTAGACTATGAAGATACAAGATTGAAGACTTCGTCCCGTGTCTGGATGGGACTCTCCTTGGCGTGGAAGGCAAGCTTGGCAATACGGATATGTAGATCTCCTCCCTTGTAACCGACTTTGTGTAACCCTAGCCCCCTCCGATGTCTATATAAACCGGAGGGTTTAGTCCATAGGACAACAAACAATCATACCATAGGCTAGCTTCTAGGGTTTAGCCTCTATGATCTCGTGGTAGATCTACTCTTGTAATACTCATATCATCAAGATCAATCAAGCAGGACGTAGGGTATTACCTCCATCTAGAGGGCCCGAACCTGGGTAAACATCGTGTCCCCCGCCTCATGTTACCATCTGCCTTAGACGCACAGTTTGGGACCCCCTACCCGAGATCCGCCGGTTTTGACACCGACATTGGTGCTTTCATTGAGAGTTCCACTATGCCGTCACCGTAAGGCTTGATGGCTCCTTCGATCGTCGGTAACGATGCGGTCCATGGCGAGGTTTTCCTCCCCGGACAGATCTTCGTATTCGGCGGCTTCGCACTGTGGGGCAACTAGCTTGGCCATCTGGAGAAGATCAAGAGCTATGCCCCTGGCCATCAGGTCAGGTTCAGAAACTTAAACTACACTGCCGACATCTGCGGAGACTTGATCTTTGACGGATTCGAGCCCAAGTCAGGTGCGCCGTAGGATCACGACGAGCATAATTTAGCTCTGCCGTCAGACAGTGTTCGGGAGATCACACCTGCAACTACTCCGGCCTTCAATCCGGAGCAAATTGCGCCATCCGAGGACGGGTGGATAGACCCCGCCATGGAGGCCGCACTCTCAGTGGCGATAGAGCCGGATACTGACTTCACCCCTTACGAGAGCCGTGTTGCCGAACCATTGGATTCGTCCTTGGCCACGGGCTCCGAACCGCCTGCATCCATGCCCATCGAATCCGATTGGGCACCGATCATGGAGTTTACCTCCGCGGAAATCTTTCAGCACTCGCCTTGCAGCGATGTGCTAAATTCATTAAGGTCCCTCTCTTTGTCAGGAGAACCTTGGCCGAACTATGTCCGGCTAGGATGGGATGCAGACGACGAAGAAATTCGCTACCCACCCACCACCCACTTAGTAGCCTCTGTCGACGAATTAACCGACATGCTCGATTTCGACTCCGAAGACATCGACGGCATGGACGACGATGCAGGAGAGGAACAGGAACCAGTGCCCACAGAGCGCTGGACAGCCACCCCATCATATGATATATACATGGTGGACACCCACAAAGAAGGCAATGGCAATGAGACAGTGGAGGATGACCCCTCCAAGCAGCAATCCAAGCGCTGTCGTCAGCGGCGCCGCTCTAAGTCCCGCCATAGCAAAAACAGCGATAAGAGTGTAAGAGAAAATAACACCCCAGTCGACTCCAGAGGAAACGACGACCATATTGACCCAGTGGCAGAGCACGACGAAACTGCAAACGTCAAACATAGTACGAATCCGATATCCGAACACGGCGACGCCGAGGATAAAGCTCATCAACCTCTCTCTGGGGAGGAAAACAGTTCGGACGAAGATGCACACATCATCCCGGAAAGGCACTTGGAACAAGAGAACCCCCGCAGAAGGATAATTTCCACAGCGAGGAGTCTAAAGAAGCAGAAGCAAAGGCTTAAGGACGCACAAAATACGCTCAGCTGCAGATGGAACAAAGTGCTCGACAACAAAGAAAAGTACGATGGAAGTTACCACACAAAGAGCTATCCAAAGCGCAAGCTACTGCCTGAATTCGATGATGAGGCCTCAAAGCCCACACAGCCAAAAAATAAAACGGCCAACTGGCCGGATCAACCACCTTGTGGCCACGATAGAGCAGCTAACAAGGCCGTGCATAAGTCAACACACGATCTACGTGAAGACTTGCGCCAAAAATCTAGTATGACCATATCCATCTATGGATCTAGGAAGCGCGCTCCGGCACAAAATCAAAACCGAATACTACAACCGTCCGAACGCCATGATACATCCAAATACAGGGGTGCCGCACACCCCCTATGTTTCACCGATGAGGTGCTGGACCGCGAATTTCCAGAAGGATTCAAACCAGTGAACATAGAGGCCTACGACGGGACCATAGACCCTGGGGTCTAGATTGAGGACTTTATCCTCCATATCCATATGGCTCGCGGAGACGATCTCCACGCCATCAAGTACTTGCCCCTCAAGCTTAAAGGACCAGCTCAGCACTGGCTGAAAAGCCTCCCCGAAAATTCAATTGGAAGTTGGGAGGAGCTCGAGGATGCTTTCCGGGCTAATTTTCAAGGGACCTATGTCCGACCTTCGGATGCAGACGATTTAAGTCATATAATTCAACAGACTGGAGAGTCAGCCCGAAAGCTTTGGAACAGGTTTCTCACTAAGAAGAACCAAATCATCGACTGCCCAGATGCTGAAGCCTTAGCAGCTTTCAAGCACAGCGTTCGAGACGAATGGCTCGCCAGACACCTCGGCCCAGAAAAACTGAGAACAATGGCAGCCCTGACAAGCCTCATGACCTGCTTTTGCGCGGGCGAAGATAGCTGGTTAGCTCGCAGTAGCACCAGCGATCCAAGCACATCCGAAGTCAGGGATGGCAATGGAAAACCACGACACAGTAAAAGCAAGCGTCGAAATAAAGAAGATAGCCCAGATAATACGGCGGTAAACGTCAGATTCAAGGGCTCTCGACCAGGTCAGCGGAAAAAGCCTTTCAAAGGCAGCAGAGATTGACCGTCCAGCCTAAACAAGATTCTAGACAAACTATGTCAGATTCATGGCACCCCCGATAAACATGCAAATCACACCCACAGAGAATGCTGGGTCTTCAAGCAGGCCGGTAAGCTAAATGCCGAACACAAGGGGAGGGAGACACCAAGCGAAGACGAGGATGAACCTCGCCAGCAAAGCACTGGAGGACAAAAAAAATTCCCACCAGAGGTTAAAACAGTAAACATGATCCACGTGACGAAGAGGAGAAGCAAACATGCACTCCGAGACATACGCGCCGTAGAGCCCGTCACCCCTAAGTTCAACCCCTGGCTGGCCTGCCCGATCACTTTTGATCGCAGGGATCACCCGACAAGCATCCGACATGAAGGATTGGCTCCCTTGGTGTTAGACCGAATAGTAAACGGATACCATCTCACACGAGTCCTTATGGACATCGACAGTAGTCTTAATCTGATATATCAGGACATAGTCCACGAAATGGGGATAGACCCGACAAAAATCAGCCACAGTAATACTACCTTCAAGGGAGTAATACTAGGCCCAGAGGACCGCTCCACGGGCTCTCTAATACTAGAGGTTGTATTCGGTTCATCCGACAACTACCGAAGTGAGAAGTTAGACTTCGACATTGCTCCATTCCAAAGCGGATATCAAGCACTACTCGGAAGAACAGCTTTCGCTCATTTTAATGCGGTACCACATTACACTTCTCTTAAGCTTAAGATGCCGGGTCCACGTGGCACCATCATAGTTAGTGGAAATATTGAGCGTTCTCTACGCGCGGAAGAACGTGCGGCGGCTTTAACAGCCGAGCACTAGACGGCCTCACCAACCAGAATAAATGACAGGTCGTAAAGACCGTGGACACGGTTAGGCGAGTCTGGCGCATCACTAGATATACCTGAGATTGGTTTGATGGTTAAACCCTCATAGACGGTACAAGGGGCTTCCCGCGTGTAATCAGGGCTAGTTCGGCTCAACTTGACTTATCTTGAATTTTAATGGTTTATCAAGAATAACCAATTTTATTTATTTATTTTTTGGCACGACAACTTTCACCTAAGTTCTTCTCTTTTACAGATGACAATCGTGCTACACCCGTCCAGGACACGGCACAACGGAGACACAGACGCAGACGTGCAGCAGGGACCCGCTCAAAGGTTTCTTTTCAGATTAAGACCCTGCGTAAACCTTTTTTACTGTCTCTTGTTGACCACATCCTCCGAATAATCAATACAACCGAGAAGGATGCTGGCGTTATTGGCATTTCACCACGTCAGAATATTGCACGTACCTGGACACGCGGTGTTTATTATTAAGGACATTGTTCAGCCCGAAATATGTTATAAAGACTGAATACCTTAGGGAGTGTTCGGCGTCATGAGTTTGGCCTTATATGCATCAGCTCCGAATCATGTCTTTGGTCAAATGTTGGGTTTGCCCGGCTCCCGTGTTTTGCTACCTTACGTTCCGCTCTATCGGCTAAGGCGGCACCGGGAGAACTACTGCGATTGTGCCCTGATTCATCCAGATGAGCACCTCAGTAGAGAAAGCCGAAAATTGACTGCCATGATAAAGCGTGAGACTGGTCAACCACTCGATGACTTAGCGGAACCTTCGAGATTCCTCCGCATTAACGAAGGGCCGTTTCCTGGTCATGTACGTACGCGCACCGTATTCGGACGAGCAAGGAGGTACCAGGGGCTATATAGTAGTCCCACCGTCAAACTCCTATGGCTAAGTGAAAGTGTTAAAGCAATATAGTCCGATTGCCTCGTTCGCTGCGCTACCACCTCCTTAATGGACCAAGACGTTGGATCAAGTGTGAATACGCGTTTTTTGCGAACACCCCCGCATTATATGCATGGGGGCTGAAGCCGACGACTGTAAACTTTCAGGTTATATACATATATGCATAAACGGCCACACAGGAGGCATCATAATACTTTCAGGCAAAAGTATAAACACAGCCTTTATAATTCAATAAAACATTGTTTTTACAATGGGAATACATGTCACTAGAACATAATATTCTTCGAGCACTGAGCCTCTATTGAATGAGCGCCTTCAAGGACTTCTTCAAAGTAGTGTTCGGCAGGTACTCAGCCTACTGCAAAACTCTGGGTTGCAATTGCGGTGGCCTCCATCTCTGCCCAGTATGTCTTGACACGGGTAAGTGCCTGTTGGAAATATGCCCTAGAGGCAATAATAAATTAGTTATTATTATATTTCCTTGTTCATGATAATCGTTTATTATCCATGCTATAATTGTATTGATAGGAAACTCAGATACATGTGTGGATACATAGACAACACCATGTCCCTAGTAAGCCTCTAGTTGACTAGCTCGTTGATCAATAGATGGTTACGGTTTCTTGACCATGGACATTGGATGTCATTGATAACGGGATCACATCATTAGGAGAATGATGTGATGGACAAGACCCAATCCTAAGCCTAGCACAAAGATCGTGTAGTTCGTATGCTAAAGCTTTTCTAATGTCAAGTATCATTTCCTTAGACCATGAGATTGTGCAACTCCCGGATACCGTAGGAATGCTTTGGGTGTACCAAACGTCACAACGTAACTGGGTGACTATAAATGTGCACTACAGGTATCTCTGAAAGTGTCTGTTGGGTTGGCACGAATCGAGACTGGGATTTGTCACTCCGTGTAAACGGAGAGGTATCTCTGGGCCCACTCGGTAGGACATCATCATAATGTGCACAATGTGATCAAGGAGTTGATCACGGGATGATGTGTTACGGAACGAGTAAAGAGACTTGCCGGTAACGAGATTGAACAAGGTATAGGGATACCGACGATCGAATCTCGGGCAAGTACAATACCGCTAGACAAAGGGAATTGTATACGGGATTGATTAAGTCCTTGACATCGTGGTTCATCCGATGAGATCATCGTGGAACATGTGGGAGCCAACATGGGTATCCAGATCCCGCTGTTGGTTATTGACCGGAGAACGTCTCGGTCATGTCTGCATGCTTCCCGAACCCGTAGGGTCTACACACTTAAGGTTCGGTGACGCTAGGGTTATAGAGATATTAGTATGCGGTAATCCGAAAGTTGTTCGGAGTCCCGGATGAGATCCCGGACGTCACGAGGAGTTCCGGAATGGTCCGGAGGTAAAGAATTATATATAGGAAGTGCTATTTCGGCCATCGGGACAAGTTTCGGGGTCACCGGTATTGTACCGGGACCACCGGAAGGGTCCCGGGGGTCCACCGGGTGGGGCCACCTGCCCCGGGGGGCCACATGGACTGTAGGGGGTGTGCCTTGGCCTATATGGGCCAAGGGAACCAGCCCCAAGAGGCCCATGCGCCAAGAGAGAGAAAAAAGGGGAGAGTCCTAAAGGGGGAAGGCACCTTCGAGGTGCCTTGGGGAGGATGGACTCCTCCCCCCCTTGGCCGCACCCTTCCTTGGAGGAAGGGGCAAGGGCTGCGCCTCCCCCCTCTCCCTTGGCCCTATATATAGTGGGGAAAAGGAGGAGCAACCATACCTAAGGCCTGGCGCCTCCCTCTCCCTCCCGTGACACATCTCCCTCCTCCCGCAGCGCTTAGCGAAGCCCTGTTGGAATCCCGCTACTTCCACCATGCCGTCGTGCTGCTGGATCTCCATCAACCTCTCCCTCCTCCTTGCTGGATCAAGGCGTGGGAGACGTCTACGTTCCGTACGTGTGTTGAACGCGGAGGTGCCGTCCGTTCGGCGCTAGGATCATCGGTGATTTGAATCACGACGAGTACGACTCCATCAACCCCGTTCTCTTGAACGCTTCCGCGCGCGATCTACAAGGGTATGTAGATCCACTCCTCCCTCGTTGCTAGATGACACCATAGATTGATCTTGGTGACACGTAGGAAAATTTGAATTATTGCTACGTTCCCCAACAGTGGCATCATGAGCTAGGTCTATGCGTAGTTTCTATGCACGAGTAGAACACAAAGTAGTTGTGGGCGTTGATTTTGTTCAATATGCTTGCCGTTACTAGTCTTATCTTGATTCGGCGGCATCGTGGGATGAAGCGGCCCGGACCGACCTTACACGTACTCTTACGTGATACTGGTTCCACCGACTGACATGCACTAGTTGCATAAGGTGGCTAGCGGGTGTCTGTCTCTCCCACTTTAGTCGGATCGGATTCGATGAAAAGGGTCCTTATGAAGGGTAAATAGCAATTGGCATATCACGTTGTGGTTTTGCGTAGGTAAGAAACGTTCTTGCTAGAAACCCATAGCAGCCACGTAAAACATGCAAACAACAATTAGAGGACGTCTAACTTGTTTTTGCAGGGTATGCTATGTGATGTGATATGGCCAAAAGGATGTGATGAATGATATATGTGATGTATGAGATTGATCATGTTCTTGTAATAGATGATCATGGAGCCCCAAGATGGAGATCAAAGGAGCTATATGATATTGGCCATATCATGTCACTATTATTTGATTGCATGTGATGTTGATCATGTTTATACATCTTATTTGCTTAGAACGACGGTAGTAAATAAGATGATCCCTCATTAAAATTTCAAGAAGTGTTCTCCCCTAACTGTGCACCGTTGCTACAGTTCGTCGTTTCGAAGCACCACGTGATGATCGGGTGTGATAGATCCTTACGTTCACATACAACGGGTGTAAGACAGTTTTACACATGCAAAAACACTTAGGGTTAACTTGACGAGCCTAGCATGTGCATAGACATGGTCTCGGAACACAGAAGACCGAAAGGTCGAGCATGAGTCGTATGGTAGATACGATCAACATGAAGATGTTCACCGATGATGACTAGTCCGTCTCACGTGATGATCGGACACGGCCTAGTTGACTCGGATCATGTAATCACTTAGATGACTAGAGGGATGTCTATCTGAGTGGGAGTTCATAAGATGAACTTAATTATCCTGAACATAGTCAAAAGATCTTTGCAAATTATGTCGTAGCTCGCGCTTCAGTTCTACTGTTTAGATATGTTCCTAGAGAAAATTTAGTTGAAAGTTGATAGTAGCAATTATGCGGACTAGGTCCGTAAATTGAGGATTGTCCTCATTGCGTCATAGAAGGCTTATGTCCTTAATGCACCGCTCAGTGTGCTGAACCTCGAACGTTGTCTGTGGATGTTGCGAACATCTGACATACACATTTTGATAACTACATGATAGTTCAGTGCGTAATGCTAAATGGTTTAGAATTGAGGCGCCAAAGATGTTTTTTGAAACGTCGCGGAACATATGAGATGTTTCGAGAGCTGAAATTGGGATTTCAGGCTCGTGCCCATGTCAAGAGGTATAAGACCTCCGACGATTTTCTTAGCCTGCAAACTAAGGGAGAAAAGCTCAATTGTTGAGCTTGTGCTCAGATTGTCTGAGTACAACAATCATTTGAATCGAGTGGGAGTTGATCTCCCAGATAAGATAGTGATGTTTCTCCGAAGTCATTACCACCAAGCTGCTAGAGCTTCGTGATGAACTATAATATATCAGGGACATATATGATGATCCTTGAGATATTCGCGATGTTTGACACCACAAAAGTAGAAATCAAGAAGGAGCATCAATCGTTGATGGTTGGTGAAACCACTAGTTTCAAGAAGGGCAAGGGAACAAAGGGATACTTCATGAAACGGCAATTCAGCTGCTGCTCTAGTGAAGAAACCAAAGGTTGAACCCAAACCCGAGATTGAGTGCTTCTGTAATAAGGGGAACAGCCACTAGAGCAGAATTACCCTAGATACTTGGTAGATGAGAAGGCTGGCAAAGTCGATAGTAGTATATTGGATATACATTGTGTTGATGTGTACTTTACTAGTACTCCTAGTAGCACCAGGGTATTAGATACTGGTTCGGTTGCTAAGTGTTAGTAACTCGAAATAAAAGCTACGGAATAAACGGAGACTAGCTAAAGGTGAGCTGACGATATGTGTTGGAAGTGTTTCCAATGTTGATATGATCAAGCATCGCACGCTCCCTCTACCATCGAGTTTGGTGTTTGCGTTGAGCATAGACATGATTGGATTATGTCTATCGCAATACGGTTATTCATTTAAGGAGAATAACGGTTACTCTGTTTATTTGAATAATACCTTCAATGGTCTTGCACCTAAAATGAATGGTTTATTGAATCTCGATCGTAGTGATACACATGTTCATGCCAAAAGATAGTAATGATAGTACCACCTACTTGTGGCACTGCCACGTAAGTCATATCGGTATAAAACGCATGAAGAAGCTCCATGTTGATGGATCTTTGGGCTCACTCATTTTTGAAAGGTTTGAGACATGCGAACCATGTCTATTGGTGTATATGCATGAAGAAACTCCATGCAAATGGACCGTTTGGACTCACTTGATTTTGAATCACTTGAGACATGCAAATCATACCACATGGGCAAGATGACTGAAAGCCTCATTTTCAGTAAAATGGAACTAGAAAGCAACTTGTTGGAAGTAATACATTTTGATGTGTGCGGTCCAATGAGTGCCGAGGCATGTAGTGGATATCGTTATGTTCTTACTTCACAGATGATTTGAGTAGATGTTGAGTATAGTTACTTGATGAATCACGAGTCTGAATTATTGAAAGGTTCAAGTAATTTCAGGGTGAAGTTGAAAGATCGTCGTGACAAGAGGATAAAAGATCTATGATATGATCATAGAGATGAATATCTGAATTACGAGTTTGGCACAGAATTAAGACATTGTGGAAATTGTTTCACAACTAATACAGCCTGGAACACCATAGTGTGATGGTGTGTCCGAACATCATAACTGCACCCTATTTGGATATGATGCATACCATGATGTCTCTTATCGAATTACCACGATAGTTTATGGGTTAGGCATTAGAGACAACCACATTCACTTTAAATAGGGCACCACGTAATTCCGATGAGATGACACCGTATGAACTATGGTTTAGAGAAACCTAAGCTGTCATTTCTTAAAAGTTTGGGGCTGCGACGCTTATGTGAAAAAGTTTGAGGTTGATAAGCTCGAACCCAAAGCGGATAAATGCATCTTCATAGGATACCCAAAACAGTTGGGTATACCTCCTGTCTCAGATCCGAAAGCAATAAGGGATTGTTTCTGGAATCGGGTCCTTTCTCGAGGAAAAGTTTCTCTCGAAAGAATTGAGTGGGAGGATGGTGGAGACTTGATGAGGTTATTGAACCGTCTCTTCAACTAGTGTGTGGCAGGGCACAGGAAGTTGTTCCTGTGGCACCTACACCAATTGAAGTGGAAGCTTATGATAGTGATCATGAGACTTCAGATCAAGTCACTACCAAACCTCGTAGGATGACAAGGATGCGTACTACTTTAGAGTGGTACGTAATCCTGTCTTGGAAGTCATGTTGCTAGACAACAATGAACCTACGAGCTATGGAGAAGCGATGGTGGGCCCGGATTCCGATAAATGGCTCGAGGCCATGAAATCCGAGAGAGGATCCATGTATGGAAACGAAGTGTAGACTTTGACAGAACAGCTCGATGGTCATAAGGCTGTTGAGTGCAGATGGATTTTAAAAGGAAGACGGACAATGATGGTAAATGTCACCATTAAGAAAGCTCGACTTGTCGTTAAGATGTTTTCCGACAAGTTCAAGGAGTTGACTATGATGAGACTTTCTCACTCGTAGCGATGCTAAGAGTCTGTTGGAATTATATTAGCGATTACTGCATTATTTATGAAATCTTGCAGATAGGATGTCAAAACATTGTTTCCTCGACGGTTTTTGAGGAAAGATTGTATGTGATACAACCGAAAGGTTTTGTCAATCCTGAAAAGATGCTAATAAGGATGCAAAGCTCCAGCAATCCTTCTGAGGACTGGAGTGAGCATCTCGGAGTTGGAATGTACACTTTGATGAGATGATCAAAGATTTTGGGTTTATACAAAGTTTATGAGAAACTTGTATTTCCAAAGAAGTGAGTGGGAGCACTATAGAATTTCTGATGAGTATATGTTTTAACATATTGTTGATCAGAAATGACGTAGAATTTCTGGAAAGCATATAGGGTTATTTGGAAAGTGTTTTCAATGGAAAACCTGGATTAAGCTACTTGAGCATTGAGCATCAAGATCTATAAGGATAGATCAAAACACTTAATGGTACTTTCAAATGAGCACATACCTTGACATGATCTTGAAGGTGTTCAAGATGGATCAGTCAAAGAAGGAGTTCTTGCCTGAGTTGTAAGGTATGAAGTTAAGACTTAAAGCTCGACCACGGCAGAATAGAGAGAAAGGACGAAGGTCGTCCCCTATGCTTAAGACATAGGCTCTATAGTATGCTATGCTGTGTACCGCACCTGAAGTGTGCCTTGCCATGAGTCAGTCAAGGGGTACAAGTGTGATCCAAGAATGGATCACAGGACAATGGTCAAAGTTATCCTTAGTAACTAGTGGACTAAGGAATTTTCTCGATTATGGAGGTGATAAAGAGTTTGACGTAAAGAGTTACGTCGATGCAAGCTTAACACCTATCCGGATAGCTCTGAGTAGAGATGTCGGATACGTATAATGGAGCAACAATTTAGAATAGCTCCAAGTAGAACAGTTATTTGGAATAGCTCCAAATAGAACGTGGTAGCTACATCTAGGAGATGACATAGAGATTTGTAAAGGACACACGGATCTGAAAGATTCAGACCCGTTGACTAAAACCTCTCTCACAAGCAACATGATCAAACCCAGAACTCATTGAGTCTTAATCACATGATGATGTGAACTAGTTTAGTGACACTAGTAAACTCTTTGGATGTTTGTCACATGGCGATGTGACCTGTGAGTGTTAATCACATGGCAATGTGAACTAGATTATTGACTCTAGTGCAAGTGGGAGACTGTTGGAAATATGCCCTAGAGGCAATAATAAATTAGTTATTATTATATTTCCTTGTTCATGATAATCGTTTATTATCCATGCTATAATTGTATTGATAGGAAACTCAGATACATGTGTGGATACATAGACAACACCATGTCCCTAGTAAGCCTCTAGTTGACTAGCTCGTTGATCAATAGATGGTTACGGTTTCCTGACCATGGACATTGGATGTCATTGATAACGGGATCACATCATTAGGAGAATGATGTGATGGACAAGACCCAATCCTAAGCCTAGCACAAAGATCGTGTAGTTCGTATGCTAAAGCTTTTCTAATGTCAAGTATCATTTCCTTAGACCATGAGATTGTGCAACTCCCGGATACCGTAGGAATGCTTTGGGTGTACCAAACGTCACAACGTAACTGGGTGACTATAAAGGTGCACTACAGGTATCTCTGAAAGTGTCTGTTGGGTTGGCACGAATCGAGACTAGGATTTTTCACTCCGTGTAAACGGAGAGGTATCTCTGGGCCCACTCGGTAGGACATCATCATAATGTGCACAATGTGATCAAGGAGTTGATCACGGGATGATGTGTTACGGAACGAGTAAAGAGACTTGCCGGTAACGAGATTGAACAAGGTATAGGGATACCGACGATCGAATCTCGGGCAAGTACAATACCGCTAGACAAAGGGAATTGTATACGGGATTGATTAAGTCCTTGACATCGTGGTTCATCCGATGAGATCATCGTGGAACATGTGGGAGCCAACATGGGTATCCAGACCCCGCTGTTGGTTATTGACCGGAGAACGTCTCGGTCATGTCTGCATGCTTCCCGAACCCGTAGGGTCTACACACTTAAGGTTCGGTGACGCTAGGGTTATAGAGATATTAGTATGCGGTAATCCGAAAGTTGTTCAGAGTCCCGGATGAGATCCCGGACGTCACGAGGAGTTCCAGAATGGTCCGGAGGTAAAGAATTATATATAGGAAGTGCTATTTCGGCCATCGGGACAAGTTTCGGGGTCACCGGTATTGTACCGGGACCACCGAAAGGGTCCCGGGGGTCCACCGGGTGGGGCCACCTGCCCCGGGGGGCCACATGGGCTGTAGGGGGTGTGCCTTGGCCTATATGGGCCAAGGGCACCAGCCCCAAGAGGCCCATGCGCCAAGAGAGAGAAAAAAGGGGAGAGTCCTAAAGGGGGAAGGCACCTCCGAGGTGCCTTGGGGAGGATGGACTCCTCCCCCCCTTGGCCGCACCCTTCCTTGGAGGAAGGGGCAAGGGCTGCGCCTCCCCCCTCTCCCTTGGCCCTATATATAGTGGGGAAAAGGAGGAGCAACCATACCTAAGGCCTGGCGCCTCCCTCTCCCTCCCGTGACACATCTCCCTCCTCCCGCAGCGCTTAGCGAAGCCCTGTTGGAATCCCGCTACTTCCACCATGCCGTCGTGCTGCTGGATCTCCATCAACCTCTCCCTCCTCCTTGCTGGATCAAGGCGTGGGAGACGTCTCCGTTCCGTACGTGTGTTGAACGCGGAGGTGCCGTCCGTTCGGCGCTAGGATCATCGGTGATTTGAATCACGACGAGTACGACTCCATCAACCCCGTTCTCTTGAACGCTTCCGCGCGCGATCTACAAGGGTATGTAGATCCACTCCTCCCTCGTTGCTAGATGACACCATAGATTGATCTTGGTGACACGTAGGAAAATTTGAATTATTGCTACGTTCCCCAACAGTGCCATACGCGCACCCTCTATGCACGCCGACCTCTTCATAGCATCGATATGCGACACAACACCAAGGAACTGTTGCACTAGACTAAAATAACTATTCGGCCTTGGCCCCTCCAGCCACAGATGATCCACAATAGACCTCATGGCAAGCCCGGACAACCTATGGAGGTCGGCCCACTCGGTCATTCGCTCATTCAACAGCAGCGGACGCACTGGAACATGGAACTGTGACCAGAATAGCCTTTCCACTTCACGATCTTTGTGATCTTTGAAGTACTCGGCCGCATTAGCAGCACTGGCTACCAAATCCACGCATGCGTCTGCAGAACTCCATAGTTGATCAAGAGGGGCATACTTCGGATCTCTGAACTTCGTCCACAACAAAAATGGCTTCCCAGCCGCGATATCCCCAGCTTGACGCAGCTCCTCCTTCGCCGCTCTGATTTTAGAGTGGGCTTCCTTGGCTGCTACCATGGCCTTCTCCAGGTCCGCCGACTTCGCCCGGCTTTCTTTTTCAAGAAGCTGGTAACGGTCGGCGGCATTTTTCAACTCAACGTCCATCATGGCTATTCTCGCCTTGCTTTGGCAATGCGCAGCCTGTTCGGCCCTCAGCTCTTCGACCGCCTTTAGAGCGGCCGCATCACTATTCCTGGCTTGTTCCTTGGCTCGGGCAAGTTCCACCCGAAGGGTCTCCATGGTGGCGGCTCCATCTCCAGTCACAACATATTAAAGATACTAGCATCATGCTCCTCTTACTATGTGTTGATCACCGGAGAAATCACATACCTTGTGCCTCGTCGAGCCGCTTGTTGACAAACACGATGTCGGCATCTGCCGCATCAAGTTGCCGCTTCAGCTCGGCAAACTCACCAGGCCGGCTAGCCACCGGACCTTCAGCCATCTGCACATAAAGGCAACCTAATTATTACCTGGGACGATGATCCTCTGTTTGCCGCCGTTCTCTACGGCAACCAGAGTCTCAGGGGCAACTATCTGCATAGGGCACACCTAACGTGTGCGGTATTGTCAAAAACATACACTATTCCACGTACCTCAAAGCCTTTCAGCAGACTCATAAAAGCTTCATGCAACCCTCTTTCGGCGGATGAAATCCTCTCAATCACCGTACCCATCAGCGTACGATGCTCTTCTGAGATGGCCGCTTGCTCCAGAAGATCCCTTAGCGCGTCCGATCGCACTCCGGATGGTTCCGGACTCTTTCTGTTGCTCTCTTTAGGAGCCGAATACCGAGGACTTCGGGTGGCCGAAGGATTACCCTCTGGCCTTGGCGGATCAGGAGAAACCCTCCGCGACGACACTTTAGGGTCGCCCGCTTCATGAGGCGGGGTGGCAGGGGGAGGTGTTTCGCTCTCCATCATCTCCGGAAGAAGATCCCCCGAAGACGAACTCTGTCGAGAAGGGCTACGATTCGAACTACAAGATATATGCTTTGGTTATTGTCTTCAGAAGTAATGTAGGATATTTTTACTATTAAGTACCTTTTGTTTACTTACAGTTCGGTAGAGGGCTGATCCCCTTGCAGGCACTATGCGGCAAGAGTGCCCTCCGAGGCAGGACCCTCTGGCGAAGATTTCTTCCCCCGTTTGGAAACCTTTGTTTCCGGGTCTTCAGAGGTGGTCCTCTTCCTTCCTTGGGGAGAGTGAATTTCAGATTCTTCTCCCTAGTTATCCTCCCTCGCGGAGGCGCTAATTCCCCCGGTTTGGATGAATACTGAGTGAGGCCTGCTTTCAGCCTCCTTATTCCCCCCCTTTATCTTCCCCCGAGGGCGCCTGATAAGGCGCCGGCTCGAGCATTCTGGCTAGTACTGGATTGGCCGAGCCTTTGGGAAGGGGGCCCGAACACCTGATCATCTTCGCCTTTGTTACCCAATGCTGGTCAAAGAGCGACTTTTCAGAATGATGTTGTGATAAATAAAAAGACAACGTGTTCGGCCATAGGATTACTTACTTGGGTACCTGGGCGATGACAGCTCAGACCCGCATCCTCGGTGGTGTCCGGACACTTTATTTGTGGTCCGAAGAACAATTTGTACATCTCTTCGAGCGTCATGTGCTACCTCTTGAGCACTGCGTTGGTTTTCCCCGAAGAGGAAGGGATGATGCAGCAAAGTAGCGTAAGTATTTCCCTCAGTTTTTGAGAACCAAGGTATCAATCCAGTAGGAGGCTACACGCGAGTCCCTCGTACCTGCACAAAAAAAATAAATCCTCGCAACCAACGCGAATAGGGGTTGTCAATCCCTACACGGCCACTTACGAGAGTGAGATCTGATAGATATGATAAGATAATATTTTTGGTATTTTTGTGATAAATATGCAAAGTAAAATAAAGGCAAAGTAAAAAGCAAAGGAAATAACTAAGTAGTAGGAGATTAATATGATAAAGATAGACCTGGGGGCCATAGGTTTCACTAGTGGCTTCTCTTGAGAGCATAAGTATTATATGGTGGGTGAACAAATTACTGTTGAGCAATTCACAGAATTGAGCATAGTTATGAGAATATCTAGGTATGATCATGTATATAGGCATCACGTCCGAAACAAGTAGACCGACTCCTGCCTGCATCTACTACTATTACTCCACTCATCGACCGCTATCCAACATGCATCTAGAGTATTAAGTTAAAAACAGAGTAACGCCTTAAGCAAGATGACATGATGTAGAGGGATAAACTCATGCAATATGAAGAAAACCCCATCTTGTTATCCTCGATGGCAACAATACAATACGTGCCTTGCTGCCCCTACTGTCACTGGGAAAGGACACCGCAAGATTGAACCCAAAGCTAAGCACTTCTCCCATTGCAAGAAAGATCAATCTAGTAGGCCAAACCAAACTGATAATTCAAAGAGACTTGCAAAGATAACCAATCATACATAAAAGAATTCAGAGAAGATTCAAATATTGTTCATAGATAGACTTGATCATAAACCCACTATTCATCGGTCTCAACAAACACACTGCAAAAAGAAGATTACATCAAATAGTTCTCCACAAGAGAGGGGGAGAACATTGTATTGAGATCCAAAAAGAGAGAAGAAGCCATCTAGCTAATAACTATGGACCCGTAGGTCTGAGGTAAACTACTCACACTTCATCGGAGGGGCTATGGTGTTGATGTAGAAGCCCTCCGTGATCGATGCCCCCTCCGGCGGAGCTCCGAAACAGGCCCCAAGATGGGATCTCATGGATACAGAAAGTTGCGGCGGTGGAATTAGGTTTTTGGCTCCGTATCAGATCATTTGGGGGTACGTAGGTATATGTAGGAGGAAGGAGTACGTCGGTGGAGCAACAGGGGGCCCAGGAGGGTGGAGGGCGCGCCTGGGAGGGGGGGGGGTAGGCGCGCCCCCTACCTCGTGGCCTCCTCTTTTGTGTCTTGACGTAGTGTCCAAGTCTCCTAGGTCTTGTTCGTTGAGAAAATCACGTTCCCGAAGGTTGCATTCCGTTTGGACTCCGTTTGATATTCCTTTTCTTTGAAACCCTAAAACAGGCAAAAACATCAATTTTGGGTTGGTTCTCCGGTTAATAGGTTAGTCCCAAAAATAATATAAAAGTGGATAATAAAGCCCAATAATGTCCAAAATAGTAGATACTATAGCATGGAGCAATCAAAAATTATAGATACGCTGGAGACGTATCAAGCATCCCCAAGCTTAATTCCTGCTCGTCCTCGAGTAGGTAAATGAGAAACAGAATTTTTGATGCGGAGTGCTACTTGGCATAATTTTAATGTAATTCTTCTTAATTGTGGTATGAATATTCAGATCCGTAAGATTCAAGACAAAAGTTCATATTGACATAGAAATAATAATACTTCAAGCATACTAACAAAGCTATTATGTCTTCTCAAAATAACATGGCCAAAGAAAGTTCATCCCTACAAAATCATATAGTTTAGTCATGCTCCATTTTCGTCACACAAGAATGCTCTCATCTTGCACAACCCCGATGACAAGCCAAGCAATTGTTTCATACTTTAGTAATCTCAAACCTATAAACTTTCACGCAATATATGAGCGCGAGCCATGGACATAGCACTATGGGTGGAATAGAATATAATGAGGGGGGTTATGTGGAGAAGACAAAAAGGAGAAAGTCTCACATCAACGAGGATAATCAATGGGCTATGGAGATTCCCACCGATTGATGTTGATGCAAGGAGTAGGGATTGCCATGCAACGGATGCACTAGAGCTATAAATGTATGAAAGCTCAACAAAAGAAACTAAGTGGGTGTGCATCCAACTTGCTTGCTCACGAAGACCTAGGGCACTTGAGGAGGCCCATTGTTGGAATATACAAGCCAAGTTCTATAATGAAAATTCCCACTAGTATATGAAAGTGACAAAACAAGAGACTCTCTATCATGAAGATTATGGTGCTACTTTGAAGCACAAGTGTGGTAAAGGATAGTAACATTGCCCCTTCTCTCTTTTTCTCTCATTTTTTGGGCCTTCTCTTTTTTATGGCCTTTCTATTTTTTTCTTTATGGACTTTCTCTTTTTTATGGCCTTTCTCCTTTTTTTATATAATTCCTCACTTGGGAAAATGCTCTAGAAAATGATGATCATCACACTTCTATTTATTTACAACTCAATGATTACAACTCGATACTAGAACAAAAGATGACTCTATATGAATGCCTCCGGCGGTGTACCAGGATATGCAATGGACCAAGATGACATGTATGAAAGAATTATGAACGGTGGCTTTGCCACAAATACTATGTCAACTACATGATCATGCTAAGCAATATGACAATAATGAATGTGTCATGATAAACGGAACGGTGGAAAGTTGCGTGGCAATATATCTCGGAATGGCTATGGAAATGCCAAAATAGGTAGGTATGGTGGCTGTTTTGAGGAAGATATAAGGAGGTTTATGTGTGAAAGAGCGTATCATATCACGGGGTTTGGATGCACCGGCGAAGTTTGCGCCAACTCTCAATGTGAGAAAGGGCAATGCACAGTACCGAAGAGGCTAGCAAGGATGGAAGGGTGAGAGTGCGTATAATCCATGGACTCAACATTAGTCATAAAGAACTCACATACTTATTGCAAAAATCTACAAGTCATCAAAAACCTCGGCACTACGCGCATGCTCCTAGGGGGATAGATTGGTAGGAAAAGACCATCGCTCGTCCCCGACCGCCGCTCATAAGGAGGACAATCAAATAACACCTCATGTTTCAAATTTGTTACACAACGTTTACCATACGTGCATGCTACGGGACTTGCAAACTTCAACACAAGAATTTCTCAATTTCACAACTACTCAACTAGCACGACTTTGATATTATTACCTCCATATCTTAAAACAATCATCAAGCATCAAACTTTTCTTAGTATTCAAAACACTCATACGAAAATTTTACTAATCTTGAATACCTAGCATATTAGGATTTTAAGCAAATTACCATGCTATTTAAGACTCTCAAAATAATATAAGTGAAGCATTATAGATCAATAGTTTCTATAAAACAAATCCATCACCGTGCTCTAAAAGATATAAGTGAAGTACTAGAGCAAAACTATATAACTCAAAAGATATAAGCGAAGCACATAGAGTATTCTAGAAAATTCCAAATCATGTATGGCTCTCTCAAAAGGTGTGTCAGCAAGGATGATTGTGGTAAACTAAAAAGTAAAGACTCAAATCATACAAGACGCTCCAAGCAAAGCACATATCATGTGGAAAATAAAAATATAGCTCCATGTAAAGTTACCGATAGAAGTAGACGAAAGAGGTTTGCCTTCCGGGGCATGCCCAAGCTTTGGCTTTTAGGTGTCCTTAGATTATCTTGGGGGTGCCATGGGCATCCCCAAGCTTAGGCTCTTGCCACTCCTTGTTCCATAATCCATCAAATCTTTACCCAAAACTTGAAAACTTCACAACACAAAACTCAAAGTAGAAAATCTCGTGAGCTCCGTTAGCGAAAGAAAACAAAAGACCACTTCAAGGTACTGTAATGAACTCATTCTTTATTTATATTGGTGTTAAACCTACTGTATACCAACTTCTCTATGGTTTATAAACTATTTTTAATAGCCATAGATTCATCAAAATAAGCAAACAACACACGAAAAACAGAATCTGTCAAAAACAGAACAGTCTGTAGTAATCTGTAGCTAGAGCAAGATCTGGAACCCCAAAAATTCTAAAATAAATTGCTGGACGTTAGGAATTTATCTATTAATCATATTAAAAAAGAATTAACTAAATATCACTTTCCAAATAAAAATTCCAGTAGTTCTCGTAAGCGCTAAAGTTTATGTTTTTTACAGCAAGTGTAACAAGACTGTCCCCAAGTCTTCCCAACGGTTCTACTTGGCACAAACACTAATTAAACACAAAAAACACAACCAAAACAGAGGCTAGATAAATTATTTATTAATAAACAGGAGCCAAAATCAAGGAATAAAAATAAAATTGGGTTGCCTCCCAACAAGCGCTATCGTTTAACGCCCCTAGCTAGGCATAACAAGCAAGGATAGATCTAGGTATTGCCATCTTTGGTAGGCAATCAATAGGTGGCTCTCATAATAGATTCATAAGGTAATTTAATTTTATTTCTAGGAAAGTGTTCCATGCCTTTCCTTAATGGAAATTGGAATCTAATATTTCCTTCCTTCATATCAATAATTGCACCAATCGTTCTAAGGAAAGGTCTACCAAGAATAATAGGACATGAAGGATTGAAATCTATGTCAAGAACAATAAAATCTACGAGCACATAATTCCTATTTGCAACAATAATAACATCATTAATTCTTCCCATAGGTTTCTTAATAGTGGAATCCGCAAGGTGCAAGTTTAAAGAGCAATCATCAAAATTACGGAAACCTAACAAATCACACAAAGTCTTTGGAATCGTGGAAACACTAGCACCCAAATCACATAAAGCATAGCATTCATGATCTTTAATTTTAATTTTAATAGTTGGTTCCCACTCATCATAAAGTTTTCTAGGGATAGAAACCTCCAATTCAAGTTTTTCTTCATAAGATTGCATCAAGGCATCAACGATATGTTTAGTAAATGCTTTATTTTGACTGTAAGCATGAGGAGAATTTAGCACAGATTGTAACAAGGAAATACAATCAATCAAAGAGCAATTTTAATAGTTAAATTCCTTGAAATCCATAATAGTGGGTTTAGCAACATCTAAGGTTTTAATTTCTTCAATCCCACTTTTATCAATTTTAGCATCAAGATCAAAAAATTCCGAATTCTTGGAACGCCTTCTAGGTAAAGGTGGATCATATTCAGTCCCATCATTATCAAGATTCATATTGCAAAACAAAGATTTAATAGGGGACACATCAATAACTTTTATATCTTCATCATTATTTTCATAGGAACTAGGAGAACACACTCTTATAAAGGCATCTTTCTTAGCACGCATCCTAGCGGTTCTTTCTTTGCACTCATCAATGGAAATTCTCATGGCTTTGAGAGACTCATTGATATCATGCTTAGGTGGAATAGATCTAAGTTTCAAAGAATCAACATCAAGAGAAATTCTATCAACGTTCCTAGCCAACTCATCAATCTTAAGCAATTTTTCTTCAATCAAAGCATTAAAATTCTTTTGCGAAGTAATAAATTCTTTAATATTAGATTCAAAATCAGAGGGCATCTTATTATAATTTCCATAAGAATTGTTGTAGGAATTACCATAATTATTAGAGGGATTACTAGGATAAGGCCCAGGATTGAAATTTCCTCTATACGCGTTGTTACCAAAATTGTTCCTACGAACAAAATTCACATCCATAGATTCATTATTACTCTCAATCAAAGTAGACAAGGGCATATCATTAGGATCAGAAGAAACACTCTTATTAGGAAATAATTTTATAAGTTCATCCATCTTTCCACTCAAAACATTAATTTCTTCTATCGCATGCACCTTTCTATTAGTAGATCTTTCAGTATGCCATTGAGAATAACTAACCATAATATTATCTAGGAGTTTATTAGCTTCTCCTAAAGTGATTTGCATAAAAGTGCCTCCCGCGGCCGAATCTAAAAGATTTTTAGAAGCAAAATTCAATCCGGCATAATTTTTTTGTATAATCATCCACCAATTTAAACCATGAGTAGGGAAATTACGTACTATTAGTTTCATTCTCTCCCAAGCTTGTGCAACATGTTCATGATCAAGTTGCTTAAAATTCATAATATCGTTTCTAAGAGAGATGATCTTAGCGGGAGGAAAATACTTAGAGATAAAAGCATCTTTGCACTTATTCCATGAATCAATACTATTTTTTGGCAAAGACGAAAACCAAACTTTAGCACGATCTCTAAGTGAAAAAGGAAATAGCTTAAATTTAACAATATCATTATCCACATCTTTCTTATTTTGCATATCACACAAATCAATGAAGCTATTTAGATGGGTAGCGGCATCTTCACTAGGAAGGCCGGAAAACGGATCTTTCATGACAAGATTCAGCAAAGCAGTATTAATTTCACAAGATTAAGCATCGGTAAGAGGAGAAATCGGAGTGCTAATAAAATCATTGTTGTTGGTATTGGTGAAGTCACAAAATTTAGTATTATTTTGAGCCATCGTGACAAGCAAGCAAACTAACACACAAGCAAACAAAAAAACAAGCGGGCAAAAAGAGGCAAATAGAGAAAGAGATGGAGGATAGACAGAGAGAGAGAGAGAGGGCGAATAAAATGGCAAGGGTGAAGTGGAGGAGAGGAAAACGAGAGGCAAATGGCAAATAATGTAATGCGGGATATAAGGGTATGTGATGGGTACTTGGTATGTTGACTTTTGTGTAGACCTCCCCGGCAACGGCGCCAGAAATCCTTCTTGCTACCTCTTGAGCACTGCGTTGGTCTTCCCCGAAGAGGAAGGGATGATGCAGCAAAGTAGCGTAAGTATTTCCCTCAGTTTTTGAGAACCAAGGTATCAATCCAGTAGGAGGCTACGCGCGAGTCCCTCGTACCTGCACAACACAAATAAATCCTCGCAACCAACGCGAATAGGGGTTGTCAATCCCTACCCGGCCACTTACGAGACTGAGATCTGATAGACATGATAAGATAATATTTTTGGTATTTTTGTGATAAAGATTCAAAGTAAAATAAAGGCAAAGTAAAAAAGCAAAGGAAATAACTAAGTAGTAGGAGATTAATATGATAAAGATAGACCCGGGGGCCATATGTTTCACTAGTGGCTTCTCTCAAGAGCATAAGTATTCTACGGTGGGTGAACAAATTACTGTTGAGCAATTGACAGAATTGAGCATAGTTATGAGAATATCTAGGTATGATCATGTATATAGGCATCACGTTCGAAACAAGTAGACCGACTCCTGCCTGCATCTACTACTATTACTCCACTCATCGACCGCTATCCAGCATGCATCTAGAGTATTAAGTTAAAAACAAAGTAACGCCTTAAGCAAGATGACATGATGTAGATGGATAAACTCATGCAATATGAAGAAAACCCCATATTGTTATCCTCGATGGCAACAATACAATACATGCCTTGCTGCCCCTACTGTCACTGGGAAAGGACACCGCAAGATTGAACCCAAAGCTAAGCACTTCTCGCATTGCAAGAAAGATCAATCTAGTAGGCCAAACCAAACTGATAATTCAAAGAGACTTGCAAAGATAACCAATCATACATAAAATAATTCAGAGAAGATTCAAATATTGTTCATAGATAGACTTGATCATAAACCCACAATTCATCGGTCTCAACAAACACACCGCAAAAAGAAGATTACATCGAATAGTTCTCCACAAGAGAGGGGGAGAACATTGTATTGAGATCCAAAAAGAGAGAAGAAGCCACCTAGCTAATAACTATGGACCCGTAGGTCTAAGGTAAACTACTCACACTTCATCGGAGGGGCTATGGTGTTGATGTAGAAGCCCTCCGTGATCGATGCCCCCTCCGGCGGAGCTCTGGAACAGGCCCCAAGATGGGATCTCGTGGATACAGAAAGTTGCGGCGGTGGAATTAGGTTTTTGGATCCGTATCTGATCGTTTGGGGGTACGTAGGTATATATAGGAGGAAGGAGTACATCGGTGGAGCAACAGGGGGCCCACGAGAGTGGAGGGCGCCTGGGGGGGGGTAGGCGCGCCCCCTACCTCGTGGCCTCCTCTTTTGTGTCTTGACATAGGGTCCAAGTCTCCTGGGTCTTGTTCGTTGAGAAAATCACGTTCCCGAAGGTTTCATTCCGTTTGGACTCCGTTTGATATTCCTTTTCTTCGAAACCCTAAAACAGGCAAAAACAACAATTCTGGGCTGGGCCTCCGGTTAATAGGTTAGTCCCAAAAATAATATAAAAGTGGATAATAAAGCCCAATAATGTCCAAAACAGTAGATAATATAGCATGGAGCAATAAAAAAATTATAGATACGTTGGAGACGTATCATCATGCCGGGGAAATGCTGAATAGTTCGCGGTCCTTCCGGGTTGAATTCCCACATACGAAGGGGTCGACGTTTGCAAGGGGGGACTCGACGAACTAGCATGACTTGCATTACCATGACCAGGCTGACATCTCTCTCAAGGAGATCTCAGATGTGACTCTGCAATATCGACACATCCTTTACTGGCCCCCAGTCCAGCCCCTTTTTGATCCATGACGTCAGTTGTGGTGGGGGCCCGAGCGAAAGGCTGGGGCGGCTTCCCACTTGGTGCTCCGGGGAGCTGTGATATAAAACCATTCCCGTTGCCATAAACTAGACACCTCAGGGAAGGAACCCTCTGGCCATGGAACATCAGCGTTTTTTCTTATTACGGCACCTCCGCACTCCGCGTGTCGCCCCTCGATCATCTTCGGCTTCACATTGAAAGCCTTGAGCTACATGCCGAAGTGTGGGGTAATGCGGAGGAAGGCCTCACACACGACGATGAACAACGAGGTGTGAAGGAGGGAATCCGAGGCCAGGTCATGGAAATCCAGCCCATAGTAGAACATGAGCCCCCTAACAAAGGGATCCAAAGCAAGGCCTAGCCCTCGGAGGAAGTGAGAGATGAATACAACGCTCTCGCCGGGTTCGGGAGTGGGAATGACCTGCCCTCGAGCAGGCAACCTGTGCGAGATTTCAATAGTCAAATACCTGGCCTCTCTTAGCTTCTTGATGTCTTCCTCTGTGACAGAGGAAGGCATCCACCGACCTTGAAGGTTGGACCCGAACATGGTTGAAGGTCCGAAGCGCCTGACCTGAGCCTTGGGTGTTGGAACTCGAGGTAGGGGAAGGATTCGATTGAGCACGAGAGGGAAAAAGGACAGGCCTTGAGCCCTTTATAAAGAGGGTGAATATCAAGCGTCCTCCTCGTGGCCGTTTGGGACTTGCCTAAAATTGAGGAGTCATACCAACGGGCACGATTGGGTTACCCACGTCCGTATTGATGACAATCCCGTAATAGGGGGGACATGATCTCTGCTTCGACAAGACGTGTCAAGAAAACCGCCTCGCGATATGTGCAGTGCTGGTTGAGAAAAACGGTTCGAATAATGACCGGGCCATGGCATGATGTCATGTTGCTAAACGTGTCAGCAGATTGGATTTGTGGAAATATTATTCTCTCTACGGTGGTATGTGGAACTTGTTTTGCAGAGCCGGATAGTATTCTTGTGTTCAAAGTCTTCTATGGAGTATTCGGACGAAGAACCCGCCTTGCAATGCCGAAGACAAATCTGCGCGCCGGACTCATCGTCATTGAAGCCTGGTTTAGGGGCTACTGAGGGAGTCCTGGATTAGGGGGTCTCCGGACTGCCGGACTATATCCTTTGGCCGGACTGTTGGACTATGAAGATACAAGATTGAAGACTTCGTCCCGTGTCCGGATGGGACTCTCCTTGGCGTGGAAGGAAAGCTTGACAATACGGATGTGTAGATCTCCTCCCTTGTAACTGACTTTGTGTAACCCTAGCCCCCTCCGGTGTCTATATAAACCGGAGGGTCTAGTCCGTAGGACAACAGACAATCATACCATAGGCTAGCTTCTAGGGTTTAGCCTCTACGATCTCATGGTAGATCAACTCTTGTAATACTCATATCATCAAGATCAATCAAGTAGGACGTAGGTGTAACGCCCCGAGACCGATGTGCCAGGTGTCCTCCAGTTATTCACTATTGTTGCCTTGTCTTTTGCTTGTGTGTCACATCTTCCCATGTCATCATACGCATTGCATCATCATGTTTTTGAAAACTTGCATTCGTCCGGGTTCTCCGAGTTCTTTCCGTTGTCCGTTCTGAGCCCAGACACATTTGCACGCACCCGTGGCATGTCCGAAATAGTATTTTATAAGTGGCCGGAAAATGTTCTCGGAATGGTTTGAAAGTTGGCATGTGGTGTTTTTATGTTGTAGTTAGGTCGCCTGCCAAGTTTCATCGCATACGGAGTTCGTTTGATAGCCCAACGGATAACTATAGCGACATTATAGTCGGTCTAACGTCGGACGTTTTCGGTCTCCGGAAATAGATGCCGGGCCCTCCCTCTCTCTTCTCCCCCTCGCAGTCTCGCCACGGCCCACCTAGTCCATCCTCCTTCCCCTCTTCGCTTCCAGAGTTGTCCGATGCGACCGCACGGTCCGAAACCCTCTCTGCACAGTGCATCGAACCCCTCACGTGCGCGTCCGAAATTGTCCCGGACCCGACCCGAACAGTCGTCACCGTTGTGTCCGGATCATCCCCAAACATCTACAAAACGTCACCGTTTTCTTATTTGGACCTCCTAACTATTTATTTTCTCGACTGCCCGATTACGATCGGAGGGATCCGATAGCCCCAACTTAATCCACCTGTCATATAAATACACAAGGTCCAACCCTAAAAATCAGGTACCTTGTCCCATCCTACCTAGCGCCGCCGCCAATCTGCCCAACCACAGCGCTGCCTCCACCTACCAGTCCATCGATCCACCCAACCAGAGCCCTCTCATGGCTCCCTTCGATTCCTCCTTCCTCCTGGCCGAGGAACCAGCGCCGCTCGCCGATCTCCTGCCTGAGGCCTCGTCCCCGCCGACGACCAAGCCCAGCAGCAGCTCCTCGCGCATCCTCTGCTCCTCGACATCCTCTGCTAGCAGCCGCCTTCCCTCCCGACTCCCGTGCGGGTCCAGCACCAAAGGAGAGCAGCTCCTCGAGCCTTCGATCCAGCGGGCAGGTGCCGAGAGCCAACTCACCCCGCCCCCGTCAGCTAGCCGTACGGTCTCTGGAGACCTCGTCGCCGGCAAGCCTCGCCGGAGAACCTCCCAGGCCGGATCCCGCCGCCCTGCTCTGTTTTTCCTGGCCATCTCCTTCTCCTCCTTCCTCTAACCTCCCTCTATCTCCAGCCTTGTATAGGGACCCCCATGGCCACCGGATCTGGGTGCCCCGCCGTTGTCCTGCCCGTGTTTGGCCTCCCCTGCCGCTGCCTCGCCCGGATCAGGCGGATCCGGCGAGCTGTTTGCTGTTGCCGGCCGCATCAGCTGCCTGCTCGTTCCTCGCTTCAGGGACGAGTCGAGCGCTGCCCCGTTGACCGCCCTTTTCCTTCGCCTTCTCGACCGCGCCCCCTGGGCCGCCTCCACCGACAATCGCCAAGGCCCAGGCGCTTCCTCCCCAGCCAGCCTCCTTCACCAACGGGCCGAAGCCCATGGTGAGCAGTCGCCTAGATCCTATGCACTGTTGGGCCGGCCTTTATTGCGACCCATATCTGTTTTTTTCCAGTTATGCGAATTTGTCTATTTTTTTCCAGTTAACCTGTTTTACAGTTTAGTCCCTCTAGATCATGCATTTAATAACTCATCAACGGTGCATCATATTAAAATGATTTATATATGAAACTTGCTTAGAATTTCATCTAGTTTAATAATATGCAACTTTCATCCATGTAAAAATGCTTAAACTGTTGTTTGCATTAATTTACTCCTATGCCATGCTAAAATGATTTAATTCATAACTAAATAACCGTAGCTCCAAATTTAATAAACTTTATATGTAAATGGGGTAGAAAAATGCCTAGTTTAACATGGTGGCCTCACTTTGCATGTTTAAAAACTCTAAAATATTGTTTAGGGCAGAACAGTACCAAACTTTAAAATATGCATATGAGGAGTTTCCGGAAATTGTTGTTCGTTGTTTCCGGCCTCATTTAAACTTTACTAGATAGGTAGTTTCATTTGCTTCACCTCTTGCCATGCTAACAACATTTAATCTTGTTGGGTACATAAACGAGAGAGAACTAAATAAGTCATGTGGTGTTTCGTCAATATGCAACGGAGTTGCATATTGAGCTCCACTTAATCTGTAGGATTGTTTGTGCACTTTGCCATGCCATGCCATGTATCATTAAACCGGACATGCATCATACTTGTTTGCGCATCGTGCCATGCTTATGTGGTGGTTGTTCACTATGTTGTTTGCTTCTTTCCGGTGTTCCTTCTTCGGGTTGGTTCCGATAACGTCGTGTTTGTGAGGACCCGTTTGACTACGTCCGTTTGTCTTCTTCATGGACTCGTTCTTCTTCCTTGCGGGATCTCAGGCAAGATGACCATACCCTCGAAATCACTTCTATCTTTGCTTGCTAGATGCTCGCTCTTTTGCTATGACTATGCTGCGATACCTACCACTTGCTTATTACGCCACCCATATTGTTGAACCAAGCCTCTAACCCACCTTGTCCTAGCAAACCGTTGATTGGCTATGTTACCGCTTTGCTCAGCCCCTCTTATAGCGTTGTTAGTTGCAGGTGAAGATTGAAGTTTGTTCCTTGTTGGAACATGGAGATGTTGTTCCTTGTTGGAACATGTTTACTTGTTGGGATATCACAATATATCTTATTTAATTAATGCATCTATATACTTGGTAAAGGGTGGAAGGCTCGGCCTTATGCCTGGTGTTTTGAAATTCCACTCTTGCCGCCCTAGTTTCCGTCATATCAGTGTTATGTTCCCGGATTTTGCGTTCCTTACGCGGTTGGGTTATAATGGGAACCCCTTGACAGTTCGCTTTGAATAAAACTCCTCCAGCAAGGCCCAACCTTGGTTTTACCATTCGCCACCTATCCTTTTTCCCTTGGGAGTTGCGCATCCCGAGGGTCATCTTATTTTAACCCTCCCGGGCCAGTGCTTGTCTAAGTGTTGGTCCGAAATGGGCAGCCTGCGGGGCCACCTCGGGGAAACTTGAGGGCTGGTTTTACTCTTAGCTTGACCTATCCGGTGTTGCCCTGAGAACGAGATATGTGCAGCTCCCATCAGGATGCCGGCGCATCGGGCGGTGTTGCTGGTTTAGTTTTACCCTGTCGAAATGTCTTGTTGTACCAGGATACCGAGTCTGATAGGAATGTCTCGGGAGGAGGTCTATTCCTTCGTTGACCGTGAGAGCTTGTGATGGGCTAAGTTGGGACTCCCCTGCAGGGATTTGAACTTTCGAAAGCCGTGCCCGCGGTTATGGGCAGATGGGAATTTGTTAATGTCCGGTTGTAGATAACTTGAACCTTAACTTAATTAAAATGAATCAACCGCGTGTGTAACCGTGATGGTCTCTTTCTGGCGGAGTCCGGGAGGTGAACACGGTGTTGGAGTTATGCTTGACGTAGGTTGTCTAGGATCACTTCTTGATCATACTTTTATCGACCGTGCTTTGCCTTCTCTTCTTGCTCTCATTTGCGTATGTTAGCCACCATATATGCTAGTCGCTTGCTGCAGCTCCACCTCATACCTTAACCTTACCCATAAGCTTAAATAGTCTTGATCGCGAGGGTGCGAGATTGCTGAGTCCCCGTGACTCACAGATACTTCCAAAACCAGTTTGCAGGTGCTGACGAGTCCGTGCAGATGACGCAACCCAGCTCAGGAGGAGCTCGATGAAGATCTTGTCCTTTGTGTTGTTTCGTTCTAGTTGATCAGTAGTGGAGCCCAGTTGGGGTCGATCGGGGACTGTGTCGCATTTGGGGTTCTTCTTTTATTTTGGTTCCGTAGTCGGACCTTGTTTGTATCTGGATGATGTAATGTTTTATTCATGTATTGTGTGAAGTGGCGATTGTAAGCCAACTATGTATCTCTTTTCCCTTATGTATTACATGGGTTTGTGTGAAGATTACCTCACTTGCGACATTGCTTTCAATGCAGTTATGCCTCTAAGTCGTGCTTCGACACGTGGGAGATATAGCCGCATCGAGGGCGTTACAGTAGGGTATTACCTCCATCGAGAGGGCCCGAACCTGGGTAAACATCGTGTTGTTGGAAATATGCCCTAGAGGCAATAATAAAAGCATTATTATTATATTTCCTTATTCATGATAATTGTCTTTATTCATGCTATAATTGTATTATCCGGAAATCGTAATACATGTGTGAATAACAGACACCAACATGTCCCTAGTAAGCCTCTAGTTGACTAGCTCGTTGATCAACAAATAGTCATGGTTTCCTGACTATGGACATTGGATGTCATTGATAATGAGATCACATCATTAGGAGAATGATGTGATGGACGAGACCCAATCCTAAACATAGCACAAGATCGTATAGTTCGTTTGCTAGAGTTTTCCAATGTCAAAGTATCTTTTCCTTAGACCATGAGATCGTGTAACTCCCGGATACCGTAGGAGTGCTTTGGGTATACCAAACGTCACAACGTAACTGGGTGACTATAAAGGTAGACTACGGGTATCTCCGAAAGTGTCTGTTGGGTTGACATGGATCAAGACTGGGATTTGTCACTCCGTATGACGGAGAGGTATCACCGGGCCCACTCGGTAATGCATCATCATAATGAGCTCAAAGTGACCAAGTGTCTGGTCACGGGATCATGCATTATGGTACGAGTAAAGTGACTTGCCGGTAATGAGATTGAACGAGGTATTGGGATACCGACGATCGAATCTCGGGCAAGTAACATATCGATTGACAAAGGGAATTGCATACGGGGTTGATTGAATCCTCGACATCGTGGTTCATCCGATGAGATCATCGTGGAGCATGTGGGAGCCAACATGGGTATCCAGAGCTGTTGGTTATTGACCGGAGAGTCGTCTCGGTCATGTCTGCTTGTCTCCCGAACCCGTAGGGTCTACACACTTAAGGTTCGGTGACGCTAGGGTTGTGAAGATATGTATATGCAGTAACCCGAATGTTGTTCGGAGTCCCGGATGAGATCCCGGACGTCACGAGGAGTTCCGGAATGGTCCGGAGGTAAAGAATTATATATAGGAAGTGCTGTTTTGTCCATCGGGACAAGTTTCGGGGTTATCGGTATTGTACCGGGACCACCGGAGGGGTCCCGGGGGCCCAACGGGTGGGGCCACCTGTCCCGGGGGGCCACATGGGCTGTAGGGGGTGCGCCTTGGCCTAGATGGGACAAGGGCATCAGCCCCAATAGGCCCATGCGCCTAGGGTTTCCATGGGGGAGGAGTCCCACTAGTGGAAGGCACCCCTAGGTGCCTTGGGGGGGAGGGAAACCTCCCCTTGGCAGCCGCACCTAGGAGATTGGATCTCCTAGGCTGCGCACCCCCCTTGGCCCTCCTATATATAGTGGGGGAGAGGAGGGACTTCATACCCCAGCCCCTGGCGCCTCCCTCTCTCCCCGTTACGTCTCTCCTTCGTAGTATAGGCGAAGCCCTGCTACTGTGACGCCCTGCATCCACCACCACGCCGTCGTGCTGCTGGATCTTCATCAACCTCTCCTTCCCCCTTGCTGGATCAAGAAGGAGGAGACGTCTCCCGTCCCGTACGTGTGTTGAACGCGGAGGTGCCGTCCGTTCGGCGCTTGGTCATCGGTGATTTGGATCACGTCGAGTACGCCTTCCTCATCCCCGTTCTTTGAACGCTTCCGCGCGTGATCTACAAAGGTATGTAGATGCATCCGATGACTCGTTGCTAGATGAACTCCTAGATGGATCTTGGTGAAACGAGTAGGAAAAATTTTGTTTTCTGCAACGTTCCCCAACAGTGGCATCATGAGCTAGGTCCCTTCTCAAAGATGAGTGTCCGGCTCATAGGGCTCGGAGATCCGAACATAGTTTGTTTTTAGCATATGAGGAGCAGTATCATCGACTTATTCTTCCACAACAGTCACCAGGTGGGTGACAGGTGGAGACCTGATTTCCCTCTGATCGGGTTTAAGCCCAATCAGGTCGTAATCCATTGCGACCTCCAAGGCGGCGATGCGATCTAGCAGTTCGTTTAAAGACGAGACATCTGCCGGATCCATCTTATCGACGCTTTCGGGGTTAGTGCGGAGATGATTTTTGGCGATCCGAGGGACCTCCTTGGGCTTGAGGGCCGGGCGGGCGCCTATGGTGAAATTGCCGATCTGGAGGATCTGCCCAGGAGCTAGGGCTTGTCCAGAGGTGATTTCATTGTTAATTACGAGGCGATACATCCATCCTTCTATCAACAACACAGAGGAACTCTCAATGAAAGCACCAATGTCGGTGTCAAAATCGGCAGATCTCGGGTAGGGGCCCCGAACTGTGTGTCTAAGGATCGAAGGTAACAGGGGGAAGGGGACATGATGTTTACCCAGGTTCAGGCCCTCTTTATGGAGGTAAAACCCTACGTCATGCTTGATTGACTTTGATGAGTATAGGGGTTACAAGAGTTGATCTACCACGAGATCGTAATGGCTAAACCCTAAATGTCTAGCATGTATGATTATGACTGCCTCTACAGACTAAACCCTCCAGTTTACATAGACACCGGAGGGGCCTAGGGTTGTACAAAGTCGGTTTACAGAGAAAGGAATCTTCATATCCGAGCACCAAGCTTGCCTTCCACGCCAAGGAGAGTCCCATCCGGACACGGGGAAGGTCCTCGGTCTTGTATCTTCACGGCCCATCAAGCCGGCCCATGCCACATAGCCCGGCTATCTGAGGACCCCATAATCCAGTATTCCCTCACCTGACCCCTTGTCCGTTTTGCCATGCCTTGTTTTCGGATGACTCGATCAACGTGATCGACGTGTAGAGACCGAGCACATTACCCGTACCCCCTTAGTTGTACGACTTTGCAGTGCTACTATCGAGTGCCGAGGGTGATACCTCGTATCCCACTCATGATGATATCGCTGCAGTGTAGTTAATCAGCCGTGGATTACAGAGGGTGATTCCTCATTCACCACTCCCGTTGACGACTCTGTCGTGCAACATGTCAAGTGTGAACCCTTCGAGGGTGATTCCTCCAAGGTCTCACCTTGACGGTTACATCGAGTAGGAACCCATCGAGGGCGATTCCTCAGATTCCCCCATGATGTTATGGACACACGGATACCTTGACTTTTACCTCAGTCCATTGTTGAATGTCGGGTCGACCCAAGGGGTACCCGCGAGTGTTATTGAAGTCGGGTTGACCATGAGGGTACCCGCGAGGTAATGACACGGCACGACTGGGTAGGCAGAGACCGCCCTAGAGAGGGATGGGCCTGACCCTTGTCATAAGTCTGCTAGATGGGGCGATGGGATCACTAATCGTTTTCACGAGCTCCCAATAAACTAATAGATTTGGGCATTTGATCTGAGTTCGGCTACGTGCCCTTACGCACGAACCACCACACGGGGTAAGTTATGGGCACTTAGCATTGTACGATTTCTCCCGAAAGCTCTACAAACATCATAGTTGAGCGGCACGCGCCCGGGTGGTCCGCTTAAGCACCTGCTTTATATAAAAAGGTAGCCAGGACTAGTCCCGGCCGTCCATGCAATGTGCAGGAGCGCTTAGGGTGGTTGGCCCATGACCCCTTCGCACTTAGGATTCAGACCGATGTGTTTACCTCTCTGGAGAGCGTAGCTAGGTAGGACTATGGCGTGTTGATCATCTGAGGCCGTGCATTACCCAGAAAAGTGTGCCCAGCCAAAGGTAATCGAGTGTGTTGGGTAATGTTTTTTGACCGTTGAAACAGTAGGAGAGGCTCCTACTGTGTAATAAATTAAATAGATCAGGTGTTGTACATAGAGTTCAATTTACAACTCCATCCCACTTTGGGGGTGGAGGGGAGGGGGGGGGGAGGGACTGATTACAAGGAGTCTAAGAAAGAAATTTTAAAAAGGCTTCTTCTTTTCTCGCACCCTATAAATTAGGAGAGATAAGTCTTCTTTTAGTCTAGCTAGCCAGGAGCTCCTTGATGGTGTAATTCCACTGAAATGCTTGTTATTTCTTTCTTTCCAGATTCTCCAAGAAGATTGTAGGAGGATTTCCATGAACAAAGGTTTGTTCCATGAGGTTTTGGCTGATTCCACCAATTGTAGTCTATTTCCTTGTATGTTACTATGTATACCAATGTCAGACCAGCAGTGATGACTAAATGGGCATGTGTTGGGTAATGTGGTGCACCCATGTAGGGAAGTTATCTATTCGAATAGCCGTGTCCATGGTAACAAGATGTTTGGAGTCGTATCCTGATCTACCACAACTAGAACTGGATACTATAATGAAACTTAAATGCTGTTCTGCTCCGGGATCGCTTTCTCGCAGGGTAGTCGAGGAAGGATCTCAGAGAATTGTTGATATACACATGTTACTATACATTATATATGTTCCTCTCTTTACTACTTCAAGATGATGGCTGCAAGAAGACGCAAGTCTTTGGTAGGCTAGGCCTCCCTTATATTCTAGCATTTTTGCAGTATAGTCCACAGATACAACCCCTTCCCTTGATATTGATGGATATTTAGTATAGATCTGATGTAAGTCTTGTGAGTACTCACGGTTGCTTTGCTAGCATTTTCTCCTCTACCCGATTTCTCTGATTAGATGATGGAGCCGAGGAGCCAGCTGATCCCACCGATGACTACCACTACACCGACGGAGCCTACTACTACGTGGAGACCACCAACAACCAGGAGTAGTTAGGAGGCCCCAGGAAGGAGGCCTGCGTCTTTTCAATCCAAATGTCGTTGTTTTTGTTAGGGCCGAGAGTATATCGACCAGAGGGGGTGAATGGGAGATTCAAACATTCTTGCGAATGCTATGAATTGATCCCAAACACAACAGCAGAAATAAGGTTCGGTAGACAAGAACTTAATCAAGCATGATATTGAGGAACATATCTATCAAGGTAGGAAGCAATAATTGTTCGAGCATAGGATATCACAGGTTTTACAATGACGATGGTAATGCAACATGCGAACAGATGCAGTAGCATGAGAGAAAACAAGATATGAACTACGAGGGAAAACACAAGAAAGAACAATGACAAGGAGAATGAAAGTAACACAGGGGAAACATGTCAGTCTTAATAAGATAAGTGCGAGGAGAAATTTATAAAACTGGGACAACTAAAATGAATGATGAGAATGCAACATGATGAGCAACGATCTTTAACAGATGGAAATGATAGAAATGAACAGTATGCAACAGTCAATGATTGATCAGATAAACTATCGTCACAGAGCACGAAAGTAAACTGCTGAAGGTAATGCAGTAAGGTAAATTGAACCAGTGGTGCTCGATGGCGATAGATGGATTTGGTAGACCAGTTCGCCCTTCAGCCAAAGGACTACGTCTAGTTGGAGGTGTTGTTATTTAACACAAAAGATAAACTCTCTTCACCCTATTCTCCTTCAACTCGGAGCTAATCACACTCAAGTTGATTTCACTCGTGGTAGATACTTGTCGGTGATCTCCAAACCTTCGACAGACCTCTTCGCAAACCCCAATGATTCTTGGTTGCTGAAGATCTTGCTCGGTGAAGACAATGACTCTTCAACACTCCAGCTGACACCTATCCGTCTAGAGAGTGCACAACTCTCAAGAGTAATAGGTACAAGAACTCTAAACTCAGAACTACCATGTTGCTCAACCATTGTCTAAGTTTTGGCTCTTGATTTTTCTCTCGGTGGATCTTAAACTGAAATCACTCGGAGAGGGGATGCTCAATCAATATTCTCATAAATCTTAAGCGGAGCAGCCAACGGGCAACGCTGGAGTGGGGTGGCTATATATAGTCGTAGCCTTTCCAGGTGGGAAATGACCAAATTGGACATGTGGAGCAGCCAATGGGCGAACGACACGAGTCCAACGGTTAGAAATTGAGCACAACGGTAACATTCCTTGTGGAGCAAGTAATGCTAACTCCTCAGTTCGAAAGATATCTCCTGCAGCATGAAGAACAATGTCTACTGCTGGCAGGTAATCATTCGAAGCATAAAGAGATTTCTCTCAGTCTTGCATAGGTTTTGGGGTAAGCATCACAACGGAAGCTTCAAGAACCTATACCCTTCTTAATAATACAGAGGCCCTATGACTCAAATGAATAAAAGAAGAACACCAAAATGAATACTACATCTTCACTTTGTCTTCGACTTCCATTCGTTGCAGTCAATTTTCTTCGGACAGAATCTCCAAACCAACTGCTTTACATCAAAAATAAATTTTCAAGGGGTTAACTCCTTCACATCAATCTTCTCGTCTACATGTATTCAAAAGATGTAGCTCATTCTTCTCTGCAACGCAGATATTCTTCAGTGAAGTTCCTTGAACTTGACACCAGAGACAACAATTTCTTCAGTTCTGCATGGACTATTTCTCTTTGTGTGCAGTAGCAAACAAATCAGTCCATGCATGTTTCTGTCAACAATCTCCCCTTTTTGGACGATTGTTGACAAAACAGAACACATCGAAAGATAGATAACAGAATGAAATGGAATGCGAAGGATAATGAAAGGCGAGAGATAATTGCGAAGATAAACCACGCTCCCCCTGACGGTATGCATCATTTGGAGAATGCATAGAAGATAAAATGGAAGGTAGCGAGATGAATCTTCGTATGAGTGACATTGACATATAATCTCATTCGTGGTCTCTTTTAATGCACCCGATAGTGTGTGAGGTATTTCCTATCACACACAGCCTTTGAAAAAGATTTGTTAGATAGAGTGAATACTTTGTGATGAAGGATAAGCCATGAGGATTTGCTCAGAACACGGTTTAAATCCACACGAGATATAAGTTCCCTTCAAGTTAGATACTCGAGGAGAATTAGAGCAAGGGAATCATAAGTATATTGCTCGGAGTAGATATGCTTTAGACGTGGTTTTCCTGGAACAAGGATGATACGATGGATATATGTGCGAGAAAACAGCTTATGAGACATATAGAGAGTTCGCTTTCGAAAAACAAGAAACTTAATCTGAAGCTAACTTTCTTCTCCTACAAGGTTAGATAGTGAAAGATAATTATTGTAGAATATCTAACCATAAGACACATATAGTTTCAAGGAGTGAAATATCTCTTCTGGAGAGGCATGATTTCCAATTCTCCTTGAAATGCTTTTACTTTCCCTGCATGATAGATAAGTATCGAGGATAATTATTGCAAGGAAGTAAGCTTCCGATTTCACTTGTGAATAGATAAAAGGAGCCGAATAGCATTGCAGGGGCAGTACATGATGACCAAGTATTCCAACACCACAGGCGGTGCTCCAAGTTCCAAAAGCAAATAGTTCGACAAAAACCAAATAGTTCGATAGAAAAGTAAATGGCAAAAGGAAACACCCTGCTTATCTATCACTCGATGTTCTTCTCCCCCTTTTATCAACAAGTGTCAAAAAGGAAAGAGAATGCATGTGAGGAACTACTCGCCCTTAGAATCAGAACTCAAACTATTCGGCAAAGCAGAGCGAGCGATGGTCGAGGCCGAAGCAGGAGTTGGAGAAACAACATGGGTTTCGGGATCAGTTTCGGGAGTAGCAGCGCGAGGTGCATCTGGCTTGAAGATAAAAGTTCCCGTTGAGTCTTTGAGATCATCATTTGGTTCAACAAATAGCAAGTCGGTGGAGGCGAAACACTGAGGAAGCACTGGGGTTTGCCTTCGGATGCAAAGAACTTCAAACATCTCTAGATAATTGTATTATTTCTTGATACCCTTGGCAGATAGTTGTTTGCGAGAATAGTGCTTGCACAGAAGTGTCCAAGAGCGCTTCTTTTGTTCCTTCTCATACAAGAGAGCTTGGCGAGTATAATTGTGAATCAGATTTATCTCATTCATCATATCTAGCTTCACTTTTTGGTCGAGCTTGATACGACTTTCCAGGGCTTTCTAAGTGCAAAGACAAATCTCGTACAATGAAGGATTTTCTTCATGAGGGATTTCAATTTTTGCCTTATTGACCTTCAGAGATTTAGCAGAAGCAAACATAGAAGTAGAAATAGTACCATTAATCATTATCTTCCCTTTGCTGATGTCCTTCACAATCCAAAGTGTATCACGTGTTGGTGGCATATAAACTTCCGGGATATGTGGACAGAAAAACTTTCCCTCAATAAGTTGCTCAATGGCAAACATGACCCAAGGTGCATATGGCTTCAACGTGTGAGGGCTATCAGCCGCAAAGGCCAGGTTGCGAATGAAAACATTTGGAATGTCAAAACGAATACCCTGAGCTGTGGCTAGAAGAGCATTTGCCATGATGCCATGAATGGTTCCTGGCCTATTTGTTGGTGTGAGGGAGTTGCAGAGGATATAAAACATCACTTTGTTCTCATAGGCCAGATTCTTTGGATTTGCCTATGTACATTCACCACCAACAAGTTTGGGGTCCTTCAGCGGATCAAGTTGAGCTTTGGATACATCCCAAAAGTGCAGTCTATGATCGCGCGTAGAATCAAATTCTCACCGAGGAAGATTCAACAGTGCTAAGAACCAGTCCGCCAAACATTTGATCTTTTCTTCTCCTATCATCCATTCGAGAATCTAGGTACTGCTATTTGCTAGGTCCCCTAAGATATAAAGAGTGGCATAGAACTGAAGAATCACTTCATGATTCCAACCATGATTGAAAGGAAGGAAGATCTTCACGAAGACTAGTTCAATCTGCTCGATGGTATGGTGGAAGTAGGGTAGACTTTCAAGCTCTGTGAAATCCAGAATCTTGTGCTTGAAAATGCAATTCTTGCCATACAGAATACGAGCGTAGGATACGGTCTGTTCCTTTGTCGAGAATCTTGGTGACAAGGAAGTTCTTTCTCCATCATATGGCCTAGTTCCAAAGAATGCAAGTTTCGAATGATGAAACCGCTCGTTAAAGGCAGGACCATTCGGGTCATCTTTGGCAGAAAACGGGGGAAATGTTTCCAAAGGGTTTCTCAGATGTTCCTCTTCACTCATAACCCGGGTCCGAATGTCATCAGGTGCAGGCACACCTTCCTCAATAGGCTTGAGAGGAGCACTTGTCTTCCTTGATTTCTCTTGTACAGATTGCCTTGAGGAACTTGACTGTCTATCAGTTCTGCTCGTTGGAACTCCTTCAACAACTTTCTGTCTTTCAGGCACTAGGGCCTTTTATTTCAGTGTATTTCCTTCGATTTGAGGCACAACGACCTCTTTATCAGATGCTTGGGGCACAACTGGTGGAGCAATTACATCTTGAGCCATCAGCTCATCAGACTTTCTTTCTTCCTCTTCCAACTATGGTGCAGTGGAATGAGGAGCATGATCAACATCCATCTGGGTAGGGGCACCAGATGATGCGACCAGGGTGGATTTGTCTCGGGAAGCACTGAGCTCCCCCTCATTCTTGTCAATCTCCTCCTTATTTGATTCGGAGGGCTCAACTTGCAATTGTTTCAGAGGCGATGGATCTGCCTTCTCAACTTCATCAACTGGTGCTTGCTGCTTCGATGAAGCATTTCCTTCATCGGACTTTTCCATCAAGATATTAACAACATAAGGTTGTTCCTGAGATGCTAGAGTAGGAATGATAACCTCCACATTGCCAGCTTGCTGCATAGGTTCATCCTCGTGAGGTGGAGATGGTGGAATCTTGGTGATCTCCTTGGAGAGGGCAAAACTTTCACTGGTGAAGGGCTCTTGGATGGCTTGTTGAGAATGGCACGTTGGTCATACATGGGAATTTCATCAGGAGCATCTTCGCTGGACGACTCATCAGACGAGTTAGAAATGACCTTCTTTGATTTCCCGACCATGATTTTCTTTCAGTGAGTACGAGGGGAAACATATTTCCTGGACTTGCTTCCCTTGGAGGCAGAAGCACGGTCCTTATTCTTCTAGACGTCTTGCTGAGTCAGCGCGATGTTTTTCGCTTCAACTTGGTTTTTCTTCGCTTCTCTAGCATCATGCTTGGCTTTGGCTTTCACCCTTTTAGCTGATTCCTCGGGAAAATAAGCGATGGTTTTGAGGGAGTAGGGATTAGCATCTAAAGGCTATGGTGGTCTGACTTTTTCATCCTCAAGGCCAATGCAGTTTTCAGCAATGCAATCATTCAATGGTGGTGTGAAGGCAAACAAAATCTGGTACTTCTTGAAAACATTTTCATAATTGTACCATTCCTTTGCCCAGTGGTGGCGAATCCTTTGTAGCCTATTGTTGCGTTTAGTCATTGATTCACCCTCTGGTGGAGTTCTGTAGCTATCTGGATCAGACATTTCAGCTGAGGTATTCTTTTCTCTGCCACGACCACCCTTTTTAGGATTTCCATCAGAGAAGATGGTTAGGGCGTCTATGACCAATTCATCTTCGGCTGACTATGAGTAGAGGGAATCTCTTCACTATCTTCATCGGCAGGGCCGGTTCGGAGATTTCGGGGGCTCGGGGCGAAACTAGAACTCGGGGCCCCTTAATACAAATCTCTCTTGTGATATTGGTAGGCATCAAATTGGTTTACATAAATATGTGAATATCTTAAATATGCATATGCTTCTTATAGTATGACAAAAATAATCAAAGAAGGCAGCAATGCATACCTCGGCCATCATCAACACATCTTGTGCCTCCTTATACAAGTTCTTCTTGATAAGTTCTTTTGTTTTTGATGAAGCATTAGAACCATCTTGTATATATAATGAGAACCATGAGTCAAATTTCCTTAACACTGAGAAAATCATTGAATAGAAAATTCAATACTATATTGCTTGTTACCATATGCAGATCCAAAAACATCATGCCCACTTCTATCCTCAAGTTCTAAGATTATTTTGTTATGGAGAAGAACCATATGAATGGCTTTGAAATAATGCTTTTTTCAACACATCACTACAAAACCAAAAAGTTGATTATCCAGTCAAATGAACGAGTCTAGAATTCGACACAACTTAGTGGTTAATCACACTTCAGTAGACATCATCTCATGCTTCTAATTTTCGTAATCAAACAACAACACTATGGCTCCTAATTTTCGGATGCAAAGTGTAGATCCTATTCATAGTGACTACATTTTTTTCCGCCGGTAACAAGGAAGAGTTGAAATTTCAAAATCCATACAGCCCTAGAGGATCCAATCAAGAACCAAAACGATCCTTACCAGAACCTGAAGACAAGCATACTAGCGTCCTCCTCCTCCGCCGCTGCCCTACGACACTGGCGGCTGTGGCGATTTAGGGAATAAGACGTGGGCGTTCTAACCTAGGAGGGCTTCGGGAAGAATCGCCAGGCTGCCCGTGTGCAGGGCCAGGCCTAGTATCTCCTGCTGCTCTGGAGACCCTGTTTTGCGATCGCAAAAGAAGCAGCAAGACGTACGTACTATTCGTGGTGTTGTCTCACTGGCTAACCTACTGGGTCGCCTGCCTCCTGGACCATGGCCTCTCGTGCTAAGTTGCATACCTGGGAGGGCCCCCTCGATTATGGGGGCCTAGGGCGGCCGCCCCCTTGCTGTGGCATCCCGGCTCAGAGAAACCGGAATGCCCTCTATTCCTGCCCAAAGATCGAGGAGAAGTCTTCTGGAATACGACACTGCTTAGCATAGAACAAATCAGCTCTTTATTACAAGCTATGTGGGTACAAGGGGGATTACATCGGCATGGCGACACTATGCCTGCCACAGTTGTTCCATGCAAGAAGCATAACAACATGATGCAGTGGAATAACTCTAGCAGCGGAACAGCGACGACGGTGATGAACTTCACTCCGCAGGGACTCTGACTGGAACACTTATCCTAGCTCGCAAACAAGGGATCCACAACAAACAAGCAATCAAATCCGGCATGACCTGTATACTGGCATGACACGCCAGGTTAGTACATTGAATGTACTTGCAAGCTCACAGCAACCAAGAACAATCAAGACAAACAACAACATGGCATTTACAGGTTAACAAGGATTAACATGATACTATCAGAACAACATGGCATATACAACATGATACAGCTAGAACAATACGAGCATGACATGAACATATGAACATGATGATACTAGCATGCAACATGATGAAGCTATCATGCACCAACTTACTTTGCTCGGGTTACCTCGTAACCATCACATACATAAACTTACCATCATGGACATCACATGATCATCTCAGGATCAAATCAAGCTTGGTATTTCAATACCATAGTAATCATTAATGACCACAAGGAGCTTGACCTTTACCCTTGACTCTCGCATAACACCACAAATATCCAACAACTCGGTATCCTCGACACCACAGTGATCATCTCATGATCACAATCAACTTCTTTCTCATCATCGAACCAGGGTTGTTATTAAGCACATTATTATTATTACTGTTGACCCATAGTGTGACCAACTACGAACTGGGCCCTTATGCGCGGGCGCGACCATCGATAGATTTAACACACACACACACACACTCTGCAGAGGTAGCGCACTTTACCCACACCACGATACCCATGTCCTCATGCTCCCATTCGGGTGGACCAATGGCGTTTCGACAAAACTATCCTACTACCATGACACTCTCTCGGCCACTCCGACTAAGTCCCCTATGGGCTAAGTCATGGGTGGCCCCGTGCCTACCAAAGGCATCAACGACCACCGTCGTGGCAAAACATAAACGGTCCCAAACAGGGACAAAAGCGTGCAAAAAACTCGGGCACACAAGGCTTATGCCGTCCTACCCGACCAAGGTAGCGCCCGCGCATAACCTTCCCTCGTTGGAGGCACCGACGAGAGGCATGACAATAGACCCAGTTAGGACGTCCCCATAAAAGGCAAATGTGGTTGCACTGGCTAGCTCGATATGGTGGCACCATGACTTAGCCAACAACTGTTCAAGTTCGTTTAAGTCTGGTTAAACTTGAATGCAATAAGCTGAGCCATATGAAAATAACATGATGCAACTACAATGCATGATACCAACATGAGCATGGATGTGCAACATTAATCCTCAAGCATATCAACAACCATAAATCATGTATCTGAATGAGCATGAATAAAACAAGCATAACTCTACCATAAGCATAGCATAACCACTAGCATCAGAAGTAAATACTATGCCAACATATAATGATAACACTACCAAGTAATCATGTACCATATAGATGCAAAGGAACATGCATAACTACGGTACTCGGTAATGGACGATAGTCATGCACCGAAGAACATGACCTACACAAACATGTAATACTACCAAACATGACATACAATAGAAATACTAGCAACTAGTACATGATAACCAGGTGCATAAAAACATATCATGAAAGTAAACACAGATCCATATCATAACTAAAACAACGATAGGAGTAGCAAAACAAACAGACAATTATTTAAGATTCAAGTTGAAAAACAATGCTACTGCATGGCTATCATGCAAATGGTGGTTGTGGCTTTCCTGGGGATGAAGGAGGCTCCGGGAAGAGGTGCGGAAAGATCACGGAGGAATTGCCAGAAAAGTTTCTCTCTCGAAGGGGCTGATTAGGGGCAAGGGCAAAATGGTCATTTCCAGTATGTCAAACCATAGTGAAAATGATGGGAACAGAGTGGGCTCGACGATACAAAGACGTGGGCATTGGATTCACCTCATTCGGAGTCTCGAGCAAAAAGTTATAGCCCGACCAAGTTCAGGGACCAATCTATAAAAATATTTCTACAAACAGGCCCATGGCGGCTGAAAACAGAAAGCGCCTCCCGAGCAAATACGCTTTCCGCACAAGAAAACGTATTTTGAGCCAAAGTAGAATAGAAGTATGCTTTCTAGTTGGGAAGACGTATTCCGAAGAACACGCCTCCACTTATCCAGCGTGGCAAGGCGGGGCCGGGGCTTGGATCGCTGAAGGGTGGGGCTGGGGAAGAGGAGCGAGGCCCGCCTAGCCATGTCTTCTTCCTCCTCCCGCTGGCCCGACCGAAGCAGAGGACGGGGCAGGCGAGGGGCGACGCCGCCAATGGCCCGGGAAGCTCTGGCTGTCTCTGGTCAAACGGGAGGCACCGATAGACTTGGGTGGCTGCGCCGCGCTCATCCAGAGGGAGGAACAGCACCGAGGAAGAGAGGAGCGACCATGGCGCCAAGCAACAGAGGCTCGGGCAGCAGCGAACGAACCCGGGGAAATGCGGCCAGGGGTACTCTGACGAGAGGAAGAGAGGGCGGGGAGGGTGATGATTTGATGATATGAAGGACCATGCAAAATTTCAACTCAATTGGGTTAACCTAGCTAGTACTTCCTTCACAAACAATTCCTTCAGACAAGAACTTTGAAAAATTGCTCAGGAATATTTACTAGGCAAATTAAGTTGAATTTTGGCATGAGGAAATTATTTGGACATGAAAAGGTGTCCAAAAAGTTTGGGGTCAATTGGGAAAAGGTAAATGGCACTTGCTTCACAAACTGCCATTCATGACATAATAGGGAAGGAATTAATTGAGCATGATGGGGAACATGGCAATGAAATATTTTGCCATATTTGAGGAATATATGACCCAAAAAATTCATGAGAATTATTTGGGAATTTTAGGAGTGATGGAAATATAGGTTGCTTCACAACCTAGGGCAAAAAGGATTATTCCTTTAACAGAAAAAGGAATATTCCCTAGAAAAGGAATATTGGGGTTGGTCCAAGATGGAAATGGCAAGGTCTTGGGATGGACAGGAGGATGACAAGCCACTCTGGAAAGAAAGAAGAGGTCATCTTCTTCAGTTTCCAGACCACATACCCACGGAAAAAGAAAACTCAAACAAAAATCTCAGAAAATCAAAAGAAAAAGAAAGGGCCAAAAATCAGGCTGTGACACCTGCCCCTCCCCAGGGCCGCCCCTGTTCATCGGATTCAGACTCATGTTTCTTTTTCTGTGCTTTCGGAGGCTTTGAAGATTTTCCTCCTCCTGTTAATCTCATTCAGTCAGACTGTGGTGGAAACTGAGGCAAGTCTCCTTCAGAATCTGAATACTTTTCCGAACTCTGTGCCATGACCAACCTGTGAAAAGAATATATACGCGGGGAAAAGGGGTAGGGTCATAAACATGCATAGAAGGTATTTTGAACGAAAATGAATGTTTTTGGAAGAACAAAGGAATTCATGGTAGTCTTAGAGAAGATATCCTCGATAGATTTTAAACAAGCCATGGAATGTTCGAGGCTGATTAAAGACTATCTAATCTTTCGGATAAGGACACATGAACCCTAGGTCGAGGAGTACAAGTACGAGGAAGATTTACATATTGTACCGATCAAATCCTGGTGATTCCTAAAGATCTACCGCAGTGAAATAATTCATGGAAAATAGCATTGGTAAGAACTTCCCTAATAACAGAGTCATGAACATGAGCAGTTCCGGATCCAAGCACCCTAACTTGGCAACTCGGATTAGCTATGGCAGTGTGGGAGGAAACATTACCGCACCGGCGTGAACAACCGTGATGAAGTTTCACCGGAGTAGCACGACGAGGCTCCTCGCTGGAGTTGCTTCGAGCAGGGGCTCGGTGAAGGAAATATGCCCTAGAGGCAATAATAAAGTTGTTATTTACATTTCCTTATATCATGATAGATGTTTATTATTCATGCTAAAATTGTATTAACCGGAAACTTAAGACATGTGTGAATACATAGACAAAACAAAGTGTCCCTAGTATTCCTCCACTAGACTAGCTCGTTAATGAAAGATGGTTAAGTTCCCAACCTTAGACATGTGTTGTCATTTGATGAACGGGGTCACATGTTGGGGAACGTAGCATGCAATTTCAAAAAAATTCCTACGATCAGCAAGATCTATCTAGGAGATGCATAGCAACTAGAGGGGGAGAGTGTGTCCATGTACGCTCAGTAGACCGAAAGCGGAAGCGTTAGGTTAACGCGGTTGATGTAGTCAAACATCTTCGCGATCCAACCGATCAAGTACCGAACATACGACACCTCCGAGTTCAGCACACTTTCAGCTCGATGACGTCCCTTGAACTCTTGATCTAGAAAAGTGTCGAGGGAGAGTTTCGTCAGCACGACAGCGTGGTGACGGTGATGGTGATGGTGATGTGATACATCTCCAACATATCTATAATTTTTGATTATTCCATGCTATTATATTATCCATCTAGGATGTTTTATATGCTATTTTATATGATTTTTGGGACTAACCTATTAACCTAGAGCCCAGTGCTAGTTTCTATTTTTCCTTGTTTTTGAGTATTGCAGAAAAGGAAAATCAAACGGAGTCCAATTGACCTGAAAATTCACGGAGGTAATTTTTGGACCAGAAGAAGCCCACGGAGTACCAAAGATGGGCCAGAAGAGTCCTGAGGCACCCACGAGGGTGGGGGCGCGCCCTACCCCCTGGGCACGTCCCCTACCTCGTGGCTGCCTCGGGGACCCCCCTGACTTGTTCCCGACTTCAACACCTCTTATATATACCCAAACTTCCAGAAAGAAACCTAGATCGCGAGTTCCGCCGCCGCAAGCCTCCGTAGCCACCAAAAACCAATCTAGACCCGTTCCGGCACCCTGCTGGAGGGGGGAACCCCTCTATGATGGCCATCTTCATCATCCCGGTGCTCTCCATGACGAGGAGGGAGTAGTTCACCCTCGAGGCTGAGGGTATGTACTAGTAGCTATGTGTTTGAACTCTCTCTCTCTCTCTCTCTCTCTCTCTCGTGTTCTTGATTCTGCACGATCTTGATGTATCATGAGCTTTGCTATTATAGTTGGATCTTATGATGTTTCTCCCCCTCTACTCTCTTGTAATGGATTGAGTTTTCCCTTTGAAGTTATCATATCGGATTGAGTCTTTAAGGATTTGAGAACACTTGATGTATGTCTTGCATGTTCTTATCTGTGGTGACAATGGGATATTCACACGATCTACTTGATGTATGTTTTGGTGATCAACTTGCGGGTTCCGTGACCTTGTGAACTTATGCATAGGGGTTGGCACACGTTTTCTTCTTGACTCTTCGGTGGAAACTTTGGGGAACTCTTTGAAGTTCTTTGTGTTGGTTGAATAGATGAATCTGAGATTCTGTGATGCATATCGTATAATCATACCCACGGATACTTGAGGTGACATTGGAGTATCTAGGTGACATTAGGGTTTTGGTTGATTTGTGTCTTAAGGTGTTATTCTAGTACGAACTCTAGGATAGATCGAACGGAAAGAATAGCTTCGTGTTATTTTATTACGGACTCTTGAATAGATTGATTGGAAAGAATAACTTTGAGGTGGTTTGGTACCCTACAATAATCTCTTCGTTTGTTCTCCGCTATTAGTGACTTTGGAGTGACTCTTTGTTGCATTTTGAGGGATTGTTATATGATCTAATTATGCTATTATTGTTGAGAGAACTTGCACTAGTGAAAGTATGAACCCTAGGCCTTGTTTCAACGCATTGCAATGCCATTTGTGCTCACTTTTGTCGCTTGCTACCTTGCTGTTTTTATATTTTCAGATTACAAAAACCTCTGTCTACCATCCATATTGCACTTGTATCACCATCTCTTCGCCGAACTAGTGCACCTATACAATTTACCATTGTATTGGGTGTGTTGGGGACACAAGAGACTCTTTGTTATTTGGTTGTAGGGTTGCTTGAGAGAGACCATCTTCATCCTACGCCTCCCACGGATTGATAAACCTTGGGTCATCCACTTGAGGGAAATTTGCTACTGTCCTACAAACCTCTGCACTTGGAGGCCCAACAACGTATACAAGAAAAAGGTTGTGTAGTAGACATCAAGCTCTTTTCTGGCGCCGTTGCCGGGGAGGTTAGGGCTTGAAGGTATATCTTTAGATCTTGCAATCGAATATTTTAGTTTCTTGTTTTATCACTAGTTTAGTATATAAAAGAAAACTACAAAAAATGGAATTAAGGTTGCCACATATGCTTCATCTTTTTAATGTCTTTCGTGAAAATAAGGATTCCGATAATTGTGCCAAAGTGTTATAAGAGGAATGTATTAAAATGTTTGGCACTAAATCTTTGGATGATGAGCATGATTGCAATGTTGTTAGTATGAATTCTTTTAATATCCATGATGCTAATGATATGCAAAGCCACAAGCTTGGGGATGCTATGTTTGATGAAGATGATATTTTTTGTCCCCCAAGTTTTGATGAGCAAATTTATTTTGATGATAGCATGCCTCCTATTTATGATGATTATAATGATGAAAGTGGGTTTGGAAGAGTGTCAACTTTAGGAAGTAATGATCCCACTATTTTGGAGGGTGTTGAATCTTATTGTGATAATTATGAAAGTGGGTTTGGAGAGGTCATGACTTTAGTTAATGTTAATCCCACTATTTTGGAAGAGTGTCAACTTTGCATACATGTGGATCGTGTTAAGAATATGTTTTGTGATAGGTATATTGTTGAATTTTCTTATGATCCTACATGTAATTATTATGAGGGAGGAACATATGCTTGTAGGAATTGCAATAATACCAAGTTTCCTCTCTATGTGTTGAAAATCTTGAAGATTTGCTTTTTTACCTTCCTATGCAAGTTGATTCTTCTTCCCACAAGTTGTTTTCTCACAAAATCCCTATGCATAGGAAGTGGGTTAGACTTAAATTTGCTACTCATATTCTTCATGATGCTCTCTTTATGTTTCAATTCTTATCCTTTATGTGAGCATCATTGAAATCATCATGCCTAGCTAGGGGCGTTAAACGATAGCGCTTGTTGGGAGGCAACCCAAGTTTATTTTTGTTCTTTGCTAGTTTCTCCTGTTTAGTAATAAATAATTTATCTAGCTTCTGTTATGATTGTGTTTTTATGTTTTAATTATTGTTTGTGCCAAGTAAAGCCTTTAGGATCTTCTTGGGTGATTGTTGTTTGATCCTGCTAATAAAAACAAAAAGTATGCGCTCACGAATATAATTTTCATTTTTTACCAGAGAGCGATAAAATACCAATTCCAACTGCAGTAGATCAATATAAAATTTATTTAGGTCGTCCTAATGTTTCAGAATTTTTGGAGTTACAGAAGTATTCAAAACCTCCAGATTACTATAGACTGTTTTGTTTTTGACAGATTCTGTTTTCTATGTGTTGTTTGCTTATTTTGATGAATCTATGAGTAGTATCGGAGGGTATGAACCCTAGATAAGTTGGAATACAGTAGATATTACACCAATATTAATTTATAATGAGTTCACAACAGTACCAAAAGTGGTGATTTTATTTTCTTATACTAACGAAGCTTACGAGTTTTCTGTTGGGTTTTGTGTTGTGAAGTTTTCAAGTTTTGGGTAAAGATTCGATGGACTATGGAATAAGGAGTGGAAATAGCCTAAGCTTGGGGATGCCCAAGGCACCCCAAGGTAATATTCAAGGACAACCAAGAGCCTAAGCTTGGGGATGCCCCGGATGGCATACCCTCTTTTGTCTTCGTTCTTCGGTAACTTTACTTGGAGCTATATTTTTATTCACCACATGATAGATGTTTTGCTTGGAGCGACATTTTCTTTTGTTTTGTTTTGCTTGCTGTTTGAATAAAATACCAATATCTGAAATTCTTAAATGTTAGAGAGTCTTCACATAGTTGCATAATTATTCAACTACTCATTGATCTTCACTTATATCTTTCGGAGTAGTTTGTCATTTGCTCTAGTGCTTCACTTATATCCTTTTAGAGCACGGCGGTGGTTTTATTTTGAAGAAATAGATGAACTCTCATGCTTCACTTATATTATTTTGAGAGTCTTTAGAACAACATGGTAGTTTGCTTTGGTTATGAAATTAGTCCTAATATGATAGGCATCCAAGATGGGTATAATAAAAACTTTCATATAGAGTGCATTGAATACTATGATACTTGATAGATGTTTTGAGATATAAAGGTGGTAATGTTAGAGTCATGCTAGTTGGGTAATGGTGAAATTGAGAAATAATTGTGTTAAAGTTGGCAAGTCCTGTAGCATGCACGTATGGTAAATGTCGCGTGACAAATTTGAAGCATGGGGTGTTCTTTGAGTGCTTTCCTTATGAGTGGCGGTCGGGGACGAGCGATGGTCTTTTCCTACCAATCAATCCCTCTAGGGGCATGCGTAGTAGTACTTTGCTTCGAGGGCTAACAAACTTTTGCAATAAGTATATGAGTTCTTTATGACTAATGTGAGTCCATGGATCATACACACTCTTACCTTTCCGCAATTAGCTAGCCTCTACTGTACCGTGCATTGCCCTTTCTCACCTTGAGAGTTGGTGCAAACTTTGCCGGTGCATCCAAACCCCGTGATACGATACGCTCTATCACACATAAGCCTCCTTATATCTTCCTCAAAACATCCATCATACCTACCTATTATGGCATTTCCATAGCCATTCCGAGATATATTGCCATGCAACTTTCCACCGTTCCATTTATTATGACACGCTCCATCATTGTCATATTTCTTTGCATGATCATGTAGTTGACATAGTATTTGTGGCAAAGCCACTTTCATAATTCTTTCATACATGTCGCTCTTGATTCATCGCATATCCTGGTACACCGCCGGAGGCATTCACATAGAGTCATATTTTTGTTCTAGTATCGAGTTGTAACATTGAGTTATGAGTAAATAAAAGTGTGATGATCATCATTATTAGAGCATTGTCCCATGTGAGGTGAAATAAAAAAAGAGAGGCCAAAGAAGCCCAAATAAAAAAAAGAGCCAAAGAAGCCCAAACAAAAAAATGAGAGAAAAAGAGAGAAGGGACAATGTTACTATCCTTTTTCCACACTTGTGCTTAAAATAGCACCATGATCTTCATGATAGAGAGTTTCTTATTTTTCCACTTTCATATACTAGTGGGAAATTTTCATTATAGAACTTGGCTTGTATATTCCAATGATGGGCTTCCTCTAAATGACCTAGGTCTTCATGAGCAAGCAAGTTGGATGCACACCCACTTAGTTTCTTTTGATGAGCTTTCATACACTTATAGCTCTAGTGCATCCGTTGCATGGCAATCCCTACTCCTCGCATTGACATCAATTAATGGGCATCTCCATAGCCCGTTGATTAGCTGCATTAATGTGAGACCTTCTCCTTTGTTGTCTTCTCACATAACCCCTATCATTATACTCTATTCCACCCATAGTGATATGTCCATGGCTTGCGCTCATGTATTGCGCAAGGGTTGAAAAGGCTGAAGCACGTTAAAAAGTATGAACCAATTGCTCGGCTTGTCATCGGGGTTGTGCATGATGGGAGCATTTTGTCTGACGAAAATTAAGCATGGCCAAACTATATGATTTTTTAGGGATAAGCTTTCTTTGGCTATGTTATTTTGATAAGACATAATTGCTTGGTTAGCATGCTTGAAGTATTACTATTTTTATGTTAATAATAAACTTTTATCTTGAATCTTTTGGATCTGAACATTCATGCCACAATAAAGAGAATTACATTGAAAATTATGTTAGGGAGCATTCCACATCAAAAATTCTGTTTTTATCATTTACCTACTCGAGGACGAGCAGGAATTAAGCTTGGTGATGCTCGATACGTCTCCAACGTATCTATAATTTTTGATTGTTTCATGCTATCATATTATCCATCTAGGATGTTTTATATGCTATTTTATATGATTTTTGGGACTAACCCATTAACCTAGAGCCCAGTGCCAGTTTCTATTTTTTCCTTGTTTTTGAGTATTGCAGAAAAGGAAAACCAAACGGAGTCCAATTGACCTGAAAATTCACGGAGGTAATTTTTGGACCAGAAGAAGCGCACGGAGTACCGGAGATGGGCCAGAAGAGTCCCGAGGCACCCACGAGGGTGGGGGGCGCGCCCTACCCCCCTGGGCGCGCCCCCTACCTCGTGGCCACCTTGGGGACCCCCTGACTTGTTCTGGACTCCAACACCTCTTATATATACCCAAACTTCCAGAAAGAAACCTAGATCGGGAGTTCTGCCGCTGCAAGTCTCCGTAGCCACCAAAAACCAATCTAGACCCGTTCTAGCACCCTGCCAGAGGGGGAATCCCTCTCCGGTGGCCATCTTCATCATCCCAGCGCTCTCCATGACGAGGAGGGAGTAGTTCACCCTCGGGGCTGAGGGTATGTACCAGTAGCTATGTGTTTGAACTCTCTCTCTCTCTCCCTCGTGTTCTTGATTCAGCACGATCTTGATGTATCGCGATCTTTGCTATTATAGTTGGATCTTATGATGTTTCTCCCCCTCTACTCTCTTGTAATGGATTGAGTTTTCCCTTTGAAGTTATCTTATCAGATTGAGTCTTTAAGGATTTGAGAACACTTGATGTATGTCTTGCATGTGCTTATCTGCGGTGACAATGGGATATTCACGTGATCTACTTGATGTATGTTTTGGTGATCAACTTGTGGGTTCCGTGACCTTGTGAACTTATGCATAGGGGTTGGCACACGTTTTCGTCTTGACTCTCCAGTGGAAACTTTGGGGCACTCTTTGAAGTTCTTTGTGTTGGTTGAATAGATGAATATGAGATTGTGTGATGCATATCGTATAATCATACCCACGGATACTTGAGGTGACATTGGAGTATCTAGGTGACATTAGGGTTTTGGTTGATTTGTGTCTTAAGGTGTTATTCTAGTACGAACTCTAGTATAGATTGAACGGAAAGAATAGCTTTGTGTTATTTTATTATGGACTCTTGAATAGATCGATCAGAAAGAATAACTTTGAGGTGGTTTCATACCCTACAATAATCTCTTCGTTTGTTCTCCGCTATTAGTGACTTTGGAGTGACTCTTTGTTGCATGTTGAGGGATTTTTATATGATCTAATTATGTTATTATTGTTGAGAGAACTTGCACTAGTGAAAGTATGAACCCTAGGCCTTGTTTCAACGCATTGCAATACCGTTTTTGCTCACTTTTATCATTAGTTACCTTGCTGTTTTTATATTTTCAGATTACAAAAACCTATATCTACCATCCATATTGCACTTGTATCACCATCTCTTCACCGAACTAGTGCACCTATACAATTTACCATTGTATTGGGTGTGTTCGGGACACAAGAGACTCTTTGTTATTTGGTTGCAGGGTTGCTTGAGAGACACCATCTTCATCCTACGCCTCCCGCAGATTGATAAACCTTAGGTCATCCACTTGAGGGAAATTTGCTACTGTCCTACAAACCTCTGCACTTGGAGGCCCAACAACGTCTACAAGAAGAAGGTTGTGTAGTAGACATCATGATGTGATCCTCGCAGGGCTTCGCCTAAGCACTACGTGAATATGACCGGAGGAGTAAACCGTGGAGGGAGACGCCACACACGGCTTGGAACAATTGGTGTGTCTCCAAGGGGTGCCCTGCCCACGTATAGGGAGGAGGCCGGCTAGAGGGGGCGCGCCAAGTGGGGGGAGTCCTACTAGGACTCCCAGTCCTAGTAGGATTCGCCCCCCTTCTTATTCCTTCTCATGGAGGGGAAAAGGGGGAAGGAGAGGGAGGAGGAGAAGGAAAGGGGGGTGCTGCCCCCTCCCCTAGTCCAATTCGGACTCCCATGATGGGGCACACCTTGTGGGCTGCCTCCCCTCTCCCCTATGGCCCATAGTGGCCCATTACTGTCCCCGGGGGGTTCCGGTAACCTCCCGGTACTCCGAAAAATACCCGAAACGATCCGGAACCGTTCCGCTGTCTGAATACTATCGTCCAATATATCAATCTTTACCTCTCGACCATTTTGAGACTCCTTGTCATGCCGTGATCTCATCAGGGACTCCGAACAATCTTCGGTCACCAAAACACAAAACTCACAATATAAATCGTCATCAAACGTTAAGCGTGCGGATCCTACGGGTTAGAGAACTATGTAGACACGACTGAGACATATCTTCGGTTAATAACCAACATCAGAACTTGGATGCTCATATTGGTTCCTACATATTCTACGAAGATCTTTATCGGTTAAATCACAATGACAACACACGTTATTCCCTTTGTTATCGGTATGTTACTTGCCCGATATTCGATCGTCGGTATCCTCATACCTAGTTCAATCTCGTTCCCGGCAAGTCTCTTTACTCGTTTCGTAATGCATCATCCCGCAACTAACTCATTAGTCACATTGCTTGCAAGGCTTATTGTGATGTGCATTACCGAGAGGGCCCAGAGATACCTCTCCGATACTCGGAGTGACAAATCTTAATCTCGATCTATGCCAACCCAAAAAACACCTTCTAAGACACCTGTAGAGCATCTTTATAATCACCCAGTTATGTTTTGACGTTTGATAGCAAACAAGGTGTTCCTCCGGTATTCGGGAGTTGCATAATCACATAGTCAAAGGAATATGTATAAGTCATGAACAAAGCAATAGCAATAAAACTTAACGATCATTATGCTAAGCTAACAGATGGGTCTAGTCCATCACATCATTCTCTAATGATGTGATCCCTTTCATCAAATGAGAACACATGTCTATGGTCAGAAAACTTAACCATCTTTGATTAACGAGCTACTCAAGTAGAGGCAAACTATGGACACTCTGTTTTGTCTATGTATTCACACATGTATCAATGTGTGGTTAATACAATTCTAGCATGAATAATAAACATTTATCATGATATAAGGAAATATAAATAACAACTTTATTATTGCCTCTAGGGCATATTTGCTTCAGTCTCCCACTTGCACTAGAGTCAATAATCTAGATTACATAGTAATGATTCTAACACCCGTGGAGTCTTGGTACTGATCATGTTTTGGTCATGGAAGAGGCTTAGGTAACGGGTCTGCAACATTCAGATCCGTATGTATTTTGCAAATCTCTATGTCTCCCTCCTTGACTTGATCGCAGATGGAGTTGAAGCGTCTCTTGATGTGTTCGGTTCTCTTGTGAAATCTGGATTCCTTCGCTAAGACAATTGCTCCAGTATTGTCACAAAAGATTTTTCATTGGACCCGATGCAC